>NW_026652218.1:300000-400000 GCF_028018845.1 Melospiza georgiana | reverse complement strand
ATCCCACAGATCCTCAAGCTCTCCTGCTCCAAATCCTACCACAGGGAACTTGGGCTCCTTGTGGTTGGTGCATCCTTAGCCTTTGGTTGTTTCGTGTTCATGGTTTTCTCCTATGTGCAGATCTTCAGGGCCGTGCTGAGGATCCCCTCGGAGCAGGGACGGCACAAAGCCTTTTCCACCTGCCTCCCTCACCAGGCCGTGGTCTCCCTGTTCATCAGCACTGGCTTTTTTGCCTACCTGAAACCCTCTTCCATCTCCTCCCCATCCCATTCTGGCCCTGTCATTTCTGTACTCGGTGGTGCTTCCAACCCTGAACCCCCTCATCTACAGCCTGAGGAACCAGGAGCTCAAGGCTGCAGTCTGGAGACTGATGACTAGACAATGTAAGAAACATTAAACTGATGGACAGTTTCTGAAAATAACTTGTAATAAAAGTTGTCTTTGATAATTCTTGTTGGTTTCATTTTGGAGCTTCTTTTTCGTTGTTTACCTTTTTTTAATGTTGCCCCTTAACGAAAGCCATCAATTTTGCCATTTTGTTTCTCCACACTTTCATAGTGACCCACAGACTGTGTCAGTGAGGAGCTGTGCTCTTGATAGCTTTAAATGAAATAAACTATTTATTTCATTTGATGCTATCAAGAACATAGCACGTCACTGCCACACTCCAGAAAAATTTTCCCTGGAGATCCCCCTTTGTTGCCTCCTCTGCACAGTTCAGCAATGTCTGTGTGCAGAGCTGGGGGCAGATCAGGGCTGGCCCAGCAGCTGTGCCCAGCAGCAGCAGCACTTGGTGTTGCCAGTGCTGCTGCCGTGGCCCTGCCATCAGCCCCTGGGGCCAGCAAGGGCTGGGGGACACCAGGGGAAGCACTCAGCTTTGTCCTGGCCTCTGCAATCAGCCAGAAAGTTTGTTCCCATCAGCTGGGAGTTTCCTGTCCCACTGCAGACACTGTTGCTCAGAGCCAGGGCTGCCTGGCTCCCACCCCCAAACTGCCCTGAGCATTTCCTTTGCTTCACCTTTGCTTTCTTTACTCTTCCTGCTACAAATTTCTTCCTATTGCCCACCCCTGTTCCCTTCCCTGCAAACAGCCCATCCCTGTTTGCCCTTTCCTCTCTGGCCCTACTCCCCATTGCAGTTCCTGACTTGGCCCCATGGGAACGTCCCTTGGGCAGCAGGACCATCCTACAAGTGCTGCAGGAATTGTCTGCAAGCTCCTGCAGTGACTGGTGCTGCTCCCTTGCCAGAGGCACCCCAGGCCAGGGGGGCACATCTGGGCTGCTGTGTCTGGCTCTGGGGTCCCTGTTCTGGGCAGTGAGGAGGAGCTGCAGAGGCTCTGCAGGACTGACAGGATGGGCTTTGGGGCTGGCAGGAGAAGCTGAGGGACCTGGGCTGCTGGAGCTGCTGAAGAGGAGGCCCAGGGCTCATCCTGCAGCTGCTCCAAGGGTGGTTTCAGAGAATCCCAGAATCAGAAAAGGTGGAAGAGGCCATGGATATCATCAAGTCCAACCTGTGCCCTCACACTGCCTTTTCTCCCTTGAGCCTCGTCTTCTTTAGGGAAAACAACCCCAGCTCTCTCAGTCGCTCCTCATAGGACTTGTGTTCCAGACCCTTCCCCAGCCTTGGTTTCCTTCTCTGGACAAACTCCAGCCTGTACATGTCCTTCCTAAATTGGGGGCCTAGAACTGCAAACAGCACTCGAGGTGCTGCCCAAGCAGTGCTGAGCACAGTGGAACAATCCCTGCCCTGCTCCTGCTGGCCACATCATTCCTGAGCCAGGCCAGGAGCCATTGGCCTTCTTGCCCACCTGGGCACACTGCTGCCTCATGTCCAGCCTGCTGTCCATCAGCCCCTGATGGTCCCTTTCTGCCTGGCTGCTCTCCAGCCACTCTGTCCCCAGCCTGTATTGCTGCAGGGGTTGTTGTGGCCAATGTGCAGGACCTTGGACTTGTTAAACCTCACCTTGTTGGATTTTGTGCCCGGATCCAGCTTCTCCAGGGCCCTGGGCAGAGCCCTCCTACCATCCAGCAGATCTACATTCCCAGCCAGCTCGGTGTCACCACAGTTCCATGAGGTCCCAGAGTGTCCCAATGGTCTCCATGATTCCATGAGGTCTTCCAGTGTCACAATGTCCCTTTTGTTCCATGGGATCACTGGGTGTCACCAATTCCCTGGGATCCTTGGGGCCTGCAGTTTCACAGTGGCCCTTGGTCCCCCAAGGCCCTGCGGTGTCACATTGTATCCTTTGTTCCATGAGGTCTGGCAGTGCAGCAATGCTCTCCTTGGTTCCACAGTGTCACAATGGCCTCTTGGTCCCAAGGGCCACCACGGTGTCCAACATGTTTTCTTCATTCAAGGAATCCCTGAGGAGCAGCACTGGCCCCTTTGTTCCATGGGGCCCTGCAGTGTCACAATGGCCCCATCATGACACCAGGTCCTGCTCTGTCACAATGCCCTGCATGGTTCCACAAGGCCCTGCAGGGTCACAGTGGCCTCTGTGGTTCCCTGAGGCCTCAGAGTGCCACCATGAATTCTTTGTTGCTGCAGTGTCACAATGGAGCCCTGGTGACACAAGATCCTGCAGTGTCACCAAGGACCCTTGGTTCCATGGGGCACCACAGTGTCACAATTGTTCCCTCAGTTCCAAGAGTGCTTGCAATGGAGTAATGGCCCCTTGATACCATTGTCCCCAGGCTCTCCCAAGGGTCTTCTTGATTCTGCAGTGGCACAATGTCGCCTCAGTTCCACAAGGCCCTGCAGTGTCACAGTGGCCTCTGTGGCTCCTCCAGGACCCAGACTGTCACCATGGACTCCTTGCTTCCATTCAGCCCCACAGTGTCACAATGGCCCCTTGGCTCTGTGCTGCCATGTCATACACAGTGTCACCATGGTCCTCTTGGTGCCACCAGGCCCTGCAGTGTCACAATGGCTCCTTGCTTCCCCAGGGTCCTGCAGTGCCACAATCATCAGAGAATCAGCCAGGCTGCAAAAGACCTTGGAGAGCATCAAGTCCAACCTGGGACCCAACACCACCTTGTCACCCAGATCATGGCACTCAGTGCCACATCCAGTCTTTCCTTAAACACTTCCAGGGATGGTGACTCACCCACTCCCTGGGCAGCCCATTCCAATGCCCCACCACAGAATCCTGGTGCTTCTGGCCACACCATCCCTGATCCATTGGAGGGCCAGGTTGAATGAGGGAAATGATGGGGAGATGATAGGGACAAAGTGTTCTAGGTTTTCAGCCATGAAGTGTCTTGATTTTCATATCTGTTCAGACTGCATTAGAAGGTGCTGAGGGTCAATATCAGTTGGATATTGCTGAGATCAATCTAGAAACAGGAAAAGAAAACTTTAAAAAACTATACTCTCTGCAATGTTTTCACTATAGGATATTCACCTTGAATACACTTCTGAAATCTGTCTAATCAACCACACTAAGAACTGAAACCTTGAATGATTCCCAGAAACTTTTCTTGTTCAGGTATTTTGAATGACTGTTTATGCACTCTTCTTTCTAAATTCCTGAAGTGAAGAGACCAAGAAAGAAGAGGCCTCTGGAGTAGTATAATTCATTATCAGAAACCTCCAAGTGGCTGAGGATCCATCCCCATCAGGGCAGCAATGAACAGAAATGGGCACAGCTTTGTGATTGCCCCAGCTTTGGCATGGGCCCTGGGCCTGGAGCAGAAGCAGCTCTTGAGGGCCCCAAGGCCACGGCTCTTGTGCTGCCCTGGGCAGATGGGAGTAGCCCAGAGAGGAGGCTGCTCTGTGCCCTTGGTTGCATGGACAGAGCAGGGAGGGGGCCCAGGACATTTGTCAGTGCCAGCCTCTGTGCCCAGCCCTTGGCAGCCCTGGCTGCTGAGCCCAGCTTTGGCCTGGGCTGACTTTGGCTGTGGCCCAGCTCCATCCTCCTGTGGGGCTCAGGGCCTGTTCCCAGCCAAGGCCAGCCCTGACTGCCTCTCTGCTGGCCCAGAGGCCGGCAGAGCCTGGGGCAGGGCTGTCTGTGCAGGCCCACAGGTGCCCCGGGCTCTGCAGGAGCTGGCAGAGGCTGCCCAGCAGCGAGGCCATGGGGCACAGAGCCCCAAGGCTGCTGTGGGCACCACGGCACAGGGGCCGTTCCCAGCCGAAATGCTCCTGGCCTGGGCTGGGCCTGCACAGGGGCTGGGCCACCATGGCTGGGCCAGCACAGGGCCACAAAGGGGCCACGCAGCCACTGCCGGGGCTGACAGCAAGGCCAGGCACACACAAGCAATTGCTGAGCATGGCCTGCGCTGGCCAGGCCTGTCTATGCCAAAGGCAGAGCTCAGCTGCCCTTGGGGGCTGCAGGAACACTCCAGAGCCCAAAGAGTCTCCATGGCTCTGCTGGAGACCAAGGCTGCAGGAGGGAAATGCAGGGCTGCTGCGGGATGGGGAGGGCATTGAATTACAGCACACACCTCAGCTCTCTGATGACCCCAGCACCATGCTGGGCCCTGTTTCAGACTGGAGCAGAGCAGATGTTGATGGGACAGGAGCCCTGCAGGGCTGTCAGGGACCTGCAGCTTGCAAGGTGCTCTGCTCTCCCTCAGGTGCTCTCAGAGAGATCCAATCCCAGTTTGGCACCTCAGGGCACAAATGGCACTGCCTGTTCATGGGCACACAACTGATATCTACCTGGAAAGGGACACAGATTTTAATACCTGTTAGTTTCATAATATACAAGCAAATCTTTACTGTCTCGGTCATTTGAGAACTTTTGAGAAATGGCAAGGTTTTCTCTCCTGGAACAGGAATTTGCTGGATGTGCTGGATCCTCCTTCTGATGGCAGGAGAAGAAATACTGCTCTTTCCCTCTGCCTTTGCCACCAACATTCATTCTAATATTTAATGACCCCTTCCCTGCAAGTGTTTCCATCTCTCCTGTTGAAATGGCCCTGTCTAAAGACATCTCTTCATTTAGAGCAGCTACATCTATGCCCTTTCCATTGCTCTCAGATTTTCCCATCCAGATACTCTCTGGTCATTCAAGTGCCTCTCAAATGACTGGTTTCATGCTTTGAACATCAGGGAGTTGTCAAATCTTTCTGAAGTTCAAATAAATATCACATTAGATGGCATCCTAATTGTTTATATCTATCACAGCATTACGATTTCTTATGTCTTTGTCCAAAACTCTTGCTATACGACAATCCCTGGGGTATGGTGGACATGTCAGATGGCGCTGGGACATCCCAGAGAGCTGAGAGAAGCGCTGTGATGGTTATTAAACTGTTCAAATGTTCAACTTCTGTTTGTAGGCAAGAAACCTTTCTGTGCCTCTGAGTGTCAGCAGGCCCTGAGTCCAAAGGACACAAACCTGAGGAGTTGTGGTTCCCACTGCAGGGGCTGCACTTGGACCTTGGCTCTGCGCAGGAGAGCTCTTCATCCCCTTTCTCTCTTTTCCTCCCTCTGGGCATGGAGGGAGCTCCTGACTTCAGTGTGTGACTCGTGTGTGCAAAGAGCAAATCTGGGCAGAATTGGGAAAGGGCGGGTTTGCACGGGAGGATCTTTTGGGATCTGTGCTGGGCACAGAAGGTGTTTTCCATTGCTGAGATGTCTGCTGTGCAAAGTGGATTTAATACCCAGCAGAGGAATGATTTTGGCATTTGATGGAGCTGTGCCTTCCCTTGGCTTTGTTGGCTGACATTAAATGTACATCCCTCTGTTTCTCAGGCAGCTCCTTCTCCAAGGAAAGCAGGTGGGAGCTGGAACCAAGGAGCTGAAAGCTGCAGGTGCAGCCTGGGCTGGAGGGAGCTCAGATTTGCACAAGGCTGCTCTGAGTGCCAGGGCTTGGATGGGGGAAATGGTGGGGTGGGGGTAGGGACAGAGTCTGATTGATTGTCAGCCATGAAGGGTCTTGATTTTCATATCTATGCAAACTGCATGAGGTGATACTTGGATTCGGTGTCAATTGGAGATTGCACATGTTAATGAATGAACAGGGGAAAAAAACCTAAACAGGATTTAAAAAAAAAATTTCTCACTATCTTTGTAAATATAATATCTTCACTTTGAATACACTTATGAAATGTGTTGAACTAACCACAAAAGATTTGGAAATTACATCACATTATCCCCAGGGGCTTGGCTTGTTAAGGTGTTCTGAATGTTAATGAGCCCTGGGACACTGAATTCCTGCACTGAAGAGCTGAAGGCTGAACAAGCCTCTAGAGCAGGAAAATTCAGCAGCAGCCTCCAAGGTGCTGAGGATGTCAGCAGCCCCCACTGGGGCCATACCTGACAAGAGACCGTGGGGAAATGGGCAGACAAGGAGAGCGTCCCTGGGGCTGGGGCAGCACAACTCAGAGGCACCAGGGGCTCCAGCTGGGAAAGGGAGTGTGGAATGTGGCTGGGAAAGTCCTGCCTGGGCTGTGCCAAGCAGGACAGACAAGCCCTGACTCCCCCAAAAAGCTCACTCAAAGAGACATTGTAAAGGAATTACAATTGTTTGTGTACTCTGAGTTGGACACACTAGAGAAATACCAGTACAAGAGGTTCTGAGGAGCTCAAAAGAACAAAACAGCCTTTGCTAGGAACTTCAGAAAATCAGGGAAACTTTGGTAAAAGGTTTAATATGATATTCAATCAAGAAAAAACACTTCTCAAAGCATTAACTTGGCTCATTCAACTTTGCCACATCTAAGCCTTCTGAATTTTAGGTTAATCAAAATTTCCAAGAGGATATATACAGTAGAAGAAGACACAGAAAGAGAGAAAGACAGAAAAGATATTGAGAAGCACACACACAGGTACCAACTCCGGGGTTTCAGCAGTGTTCAGATGGAAATTCCAGGAGGAGGTAGGATCAAGATGAGTGCTTGCCTTGTGGTCAGCCTTCAATACCCCTTGTTCTTCCTGGGCCCTTCCCCCAGGTGGCGTTTGGGCTCATTTGGTCCCTCAGGAGCTGGGCTGGGGGCTGCAGAGGTGGCTGTGGAGCATTGCCTGTGCTGTGCCAGGGACTGGCAGACACTGCTGGGCTGGAAGAGAGGCTCTCTGGGAATTGGGGTTCCAGGGCAGGGCAGGGCTGGGGTTACAGGGCAGGGCAAGGCTGGACCCGCCCCTTCCTCCCCCACACACAAAATGTTTTCAGCCAACAATCTCTTTCACTCTGTCACAACAGGGAATGTTGGAGGTGGAACCCAAATTTGACCATGGCCACCTGGGTGAGAAGGACAGTTCTTTTCCATAACACAGAGCCCCTGTGTTTGGAAGGCAGGTGAGAACCTCACTTGGCCAAGGCCAGCCAGACTTGTGAGGAATGGCAGATTTTGTCTGGGAGCAGTCTTTGGATATAGGGAATTTTGGAGGTGGAACTCCAATCTCGGCTATGGGTGCCTGGAGAAACTGGCAGTGACTGAGTCTACACTGGGGGCAACTGGGATTGACTGGGTCCATGCTAGGGGCATCTCGGAGCAACTGGAACCATGCTGGGAGCAACTGGGACCATCATGGCGTTGGAGCAGGATCATACTGGGAGTGACTGGGTCTGTGCTAGAGGCAACTGGGATCACACTAGGAGGAAATGGGACCATGCTGGGGACAAATGGGATCATACTGGGAGCAACTGGCATCACACTGAGGGTTACTGGAGTCATTCTGGGTTCATACTGGAAGTGACTGGGAGCAGGCTGAGGGTAACTGGGACCATGTTGGGGCAACTGGGATATACAGGAAGTGACTGGAATAATGCTGAAGGTGACTGGGAGTGGCGATGAGCAAATGGAATCATGCTGGAAGCTACTGGGAGCAACTGGGAGTGAGTGGAAACACACTGGGGGCAACTGGAATATACTGGGAGAGACTGGGAGTGACTGGGATCACAGAGGAACCAAGGAAGTTACTGGAATAACACTGGGAGTATCCGGGAGTGAATGGAATCATACTGGGTGACTTGGAGTGACTGGGACCATACTGGGGGCAAATGGCACCATACTGAGAGTGACTGGGATGATACTGGGATCATACTGGGAGTGACTGGGATGATACTGGGATCATACTGAGTGTAACTGGAAGTGACTGAGACCATCCTGGGTGAGACTGGGAGCCACAGGGCCCATGCTGGGAGTGACCTGGGGAGAACTGGGGGAACTGGCCCAGCTGGGGCTCAGGGTTGTTCTCCCCCTGGGCTGTCCCAGGTCCTGCTGCCACCCCCGGCCCCAGAGAGCTGAGGGACAGGGGACAGCCGAGGGACACGGGACAGGGCACAGCTGAGGAACAGGGCACACCTGAGGGACACAGCACAGCTGAGGTACAAGGAGGGTCTCAGTGTGGGGCAAAGGGGTAAAAGGGTGTCTTGGTTCTTAGGAATGGGGGTGCAGGGGGGCCTCAGGGTCACGGAAAAGGCGGGGGTAGGGATGTGCAGAGGTAGAAGGGAGTTCCAAGGGGTCCTTGAGCCCACAAAAGGGGAGTCCAGGGTTTCCCAAAAAGGGGGTACCAGGGTGGGGACACCCAGGATGTTGAGGAAGAGGCAGTTTAGAGGGTCTCTGGTTTTGCACAAAGGTGGGGCTGGAAAAGGCAGGAATGGGGGTCCTAGGAATTCCAGGGTGTCCCACGATGAGGCCCATGGCAAGTCTGGAGGCTGGGAGCCATGGGATGGTGGGGAAAAGGGGAGCGGGGAGCCCTGATGTCCAGAATGGGGGATTCAGGGGGGTCCCTGTGCAGGATAAGGGGAGCAGGGGGTTCCCGGTGCTGGCAGTGGCGGTTCAGGGTCCCGGTGCCAGGGGTCTCACTCCCCCCTGGCCCCCCAGGAGCGCCCCCAGCCCCAGCACTGGAGCCATTGCGCTGCTCCCACTCACTCCCAGTATGATCCCAGTATGATCCCAGTATGATGCCAGTCTCTCCCAGCAGGGCCCCAGTCACTCACACTTGCCCCCAGTTCCCCCATGTGGTCCCAGTTCCCCCCAGCACATTCCCAGTGGCTCCCAATGTGGTTCCAGTCACCACCTCCCTGGTCTCAGGCACTCCCAGTATATCCCAGTTGCCCTGAACATTCTCATAGTCATTACCAGGCACTCCCAGTTACCTCAGAGTGGTTCAGCTGGCCCCAGCTTTATCCCAGTCACTGCCAGGACATCCCAGTTGTCACCAGCATGCATCCTGTCATTCCCAGTTGTTCCCAGTTCCTCCCAGTGTGTGAACAGAGAGCTCCCAGCATGGGCCTGGTAGCTCCCAGTAGCCCTCAGTCAGGGTCCATTGACATCCACTATAATCCCAGTATGATCCCAGTTGTTCCCTGTCAATGCCAGCATGACCCCAGTAGCCTCCAGTATGAGCCTCATGACTCCCAGTCTCTTCCAGTATATCTCTGTCACTCCCAGCATGCTCCCATGAGTGTTTCTGTTGCCCTCTTTTGTGATTTGGTGGGGTGTTCAGTTTTATCTAATGGCAAAAGAATTGAAGTAGAGCAATGTGGGGTACTGAAACATGAAATGGTGGTGGAGGAACCCAAGGAAGCCAGTCCCAGCTGAGCAGTCAGAGATTTGGCTGTGGGCAGGAGGGGCTGTGGGGGGCTCACTGTGAGCCTCTGAGGGGCCCTGGTTTGTGCCCCCCAGCCCACCCTTAGAGGTTTCTGCCACGCAAACAGGGACAGCTGGGAGGGACTTGTCCCAGCCCCATCTGCTGCCTGGCACGCTCAAGCAGACGGGAACTGTGCCAGGGTTACTGCCAGGTTGTGTGGCAGAGAGGGAACTGCAGGGCCCAGTGCCACTGGGCTGGCCCTGCTGGGAAGGAAGGTTCCATCCAGCACACGAGGGGCAGGGCATGGAAAGGTAGACACTGCTTTCTGTCCCTGTGGGAATTAGCACAGTGCCTGTCTTTGAAAGGCAGGGACCTATGTGAGCCCTTGGAGTTTCCTGAAAGGAAGAAAACCCAGGGACAGAAAGCACCATTTCTAGAGCACTGGCAGGGCAAAAATCCCATAAAGATAAAGAAACCTGAATAAATGGATGAGTGGGATTCTGGGCCAGGTTTGCCTGTGATGGCAGGGTCCTGCACATGACTGCTGTGTAGCAGATGGTCCCATTGCTCCTCTTTCTGGGTCTTTCTAGGACCCAGAGCAATCCTGATTGAACCTGTGAAGTACTGATGTTGGAAAGTAATGGTTCACTGTTCTTTGTCTTTTTGTTTTTTGGTTTGTTTTTTTTTTTTTTTCAGTTCATTTGTTTTGTTTTGGTTTTGGTTTTTGGGTTTTGTTTGGTTTTTTTTGTTTGTTTTGTTTTTGGTTTTGGTTTTGGTTTTTTTTGTGAACAGCATCCATTTGTAACATCAGCTGAGGCTGCATCCACCCTGGCACCACTCATCATCTCAGTGAAGAGGAGGATGGAGAAGCAAACAGTGCTATAATCATATCAGGACCATTTTCTCCATAGCCATCTTAGAGTAGAATTGTAGAATAGGACTTTAGAGTAGGATTTAGAGTAGGATTATGTGGAGAAAAGACAAACGACTCTGCACAATTCCATGTGAATCAAGGAGAAGCCATTTATTGCGCTTCTAAACATGGTTTATAATTGCTTCCTATCCTATAGGTCTTTATACTCATGCATTGTTTGGTTGGTTGCTGCACTTTGTCCACACATCTCTTGACAGGTAGCTCTATTTTGTCCTAAGGCAAGCACGCATCTTTTTCTTAATCTAATTGGTAGATGCTGTAAGGGTCATTTTATTTGGGTTGCTACCCCTTTGTCGGTCAAAAACTCTTCTGCTTCTTCTTTCTGCTCACAACATCACCTTTTTATCCACAAAGTTGAATGCAGCTTTATTAAAAACCTGACATAGTTCTAGAAGGTTAGTTAGTTTAGTTAGCTCCAGAAAGTTAGGCTGGTTCATTTAGTGCCTGTCCATTTTTCTGTAAATACCACCCTACAGGATTATAGAGTAGGACTGTAAATAAATAAAGTTTCTGAAACTTTACCTTATCTGGAAGAATCCTTTCTTTCTTACCCTGTGAACAAGCTGAGCATTTCCTTCTGAGTTGTCAGCTGTCTCTTAAAGGTGCAAATGGCTTCTTTGGTGTTGTGAAAAGTATATATTACAGGACAGACTCTTTACAGATATTAAAAGAATATATATATAATACATATATAAAAATATATATACATATATACACAAATATATATATATATATATAATTAATATACTATATGTGTTACGTTGTCTTATTTAGCAGTACTGTATTTTCTTAAGTAGTGTGGTACTTTGCGGTGCGATGTCATAGTTTGCCTCAGATACCCCAGGTTCCTCCCTGATAATTCCCTGCCAGGTGTGTCAATCATCCCTCCTTTCCACACCCTGACCCCTGCTGAGCGCTGTCTGATATTCCTGGCATTCCAGAAGGGCGTCGAGTGATTGGCAGAATTCAAAAGATGCCCTCCCCTCCTGGAAGCACATCGGGCCATCCAGGTGTCCTCTGTCCCTTGAGACTTCCCCCCCTGTACCTGGTTGGTGGCCCCCCGTGTTCCTTCCCTGTCCCTCTCCCCTGGGTAAAAGGGCAAGCAAACCATGCGTTTGGTAGTTCTCCTGGAGCCCTTGCTGGATTCAGAGGCCTGTGGGCCAGGAATAAAACTCTGGATCGAAACCCTCCATCAGAACCGACTCCTTTCCTTCACCTCACCTTAAAGCTTCTCCCCCAAAGGTAAACCTGAGCTCCTGCATGCCTGGACTTGCCTCCAAGCGCCCAGCTGCAGCATCCAGCTACCCAAAAGTGTTTCTGGGGTAAAATTCCACAGTTGCCGCTATTTGGTCAAGCAGCAAAGGCCAGACAAGCTCATGTACGTCCCGTCTGGCTACATTGGTAATTATTTCAGTGGTAAATATAGTTTTTGGTTATACATTATGTAAAATAGAAACTATGTGATGTAAGATACTTTTTTAATTCACTCAAGAAAGGAATGGGATAATGAAGAAATTCTTTGCCCAGATATAACATCAACAGGACACCTAAAGCCCCAAGAGAAGAATTCTTGCATCCTTATTGGAAAATACCAACTTTCTTCCACCTCTTTCCCGACTTTGAGGAGCCAACAGGATTAAGGGGGAGAACTTGACAACAAGCAGAGAACATCCTTTGTTTGAAAGGAATTTATGGATCATGTATGAGATATATGAATATGCAACAGGCTATTGCTTTTAAGGGCTAATCCTTTGTTAGCCTGTGTGCTTTTGGGGCATAATTGCCCAGGAGGCACCAGGACTGTCTGTATGTCTTTGTTTTTATTGTCCTTTACTGTTCTAACTCTGATTGTCCAAATTCTTATTACTCTAGCTTTTATTAATATCTTAATAACAATTTTACTGCTACTAAACTGTTAAAATTTAAAATAAGTCATTGGTGTTTTTTGCAGTGTTCTTCGGAAGTTGGGAAGATTCATCATTCATCATCTCCAGAGCACACTGCCTTTGGCCAGCACACTGGCCCGTTTTGGTACATCTGTGACACTTCTAGTTGAGGCAGAAAGGGCAATGGCATTTGAAGGCAAAACCAAAGGAAGAATGAGTCAGCCCAAACACCTTGTGCAGATGCAGGCCTTCAGCTCTGACTGGAGAGCATTGGGGTTCCTGCCACTAGGATTTGTATCCCTAGGTGCAATGTCTTTGGCTTTAGGAGAGCCTTGCTCAAGTGAGAAAGCAGAAAGATCAGAGAGGGTGCTTGGGAAGGTCTCCTGTGGTGCAGAGCTGTCAGCATCTGTGAGGTGAGAGCGGGCCTGGCCTTGCCCGGGCTGGAGCCCCAACAGAGCTCTGGCAGAGGCCGGAGCAGCCTGAGCCCCGGCAGAGGCAGGCTGGAAGGAGGCCCTTGGAGATGCAAGAGACAGCAGCCGGGCCCTGGGTGCCTCTTGCTGGGAGTGGGCAAATCCTCCGCTCTCAGAGCCCAGGTGGCGGCTGGCTGCTGCCGAGGGGAAGCGCAGCCGTGCTGGGCACAGCCCGGCCTGGAGGCATTGGCCATCTGGAGTGTGCCCAGGAGCAGGGAAAGGCCAAGGGCAGCCGCTGGGCTGGCTGAGGATTCCTGCTCTTCTGCCGGCTGCCCTGCAACTCCTGGCAAAGGCCAGCAGTGTGTGCAGCACTCTGGGCACCGGGGGAGGGAGCCGGGCTGCTCGGCAGGCTGGAGCACAGGGCAGCCTCCTTCAGGCTCAGCACTTGTGCCAGGGGAAGCGAGGCCAGTGTGAGGCAGGGACAGCTTGGCAGGGCACATCTGCAGGAGCCAGCACCTCACGCAGCTCTTGGAGGAAACACCTGCAATCCTGCAGTTCTGCACTGAGCCAGAGCAAAGGTGTGAGATGCAGAGTGTTTGGCAGAAATATTCAGGCCCACCAGGCCAGCCTGCTTTGTGCTCTCTGGCACAAAGCAAGGGCTGTGCAATGCAGCTCTGAGCTGCTGGTAGAGAGGCACATCAGGGATGTGCCTGAGGTGAGTCAAGGGGTTAGTTGAAAATGTAATTAGGATAATTGAAAAGTGCAATGGGTCGAGGGGCCAGCTGGGAATAGAATTGGGATAGTAGAAGATTGCATGTTTTAGTTAAGATTTTCAAATGAGGTAAGAAACTAAGTTATACTAACTTAAGTAATACAGCTAGCAGAAATCACATCCCTTAGTTAAAGAGTACCAAATATATTAGGAACATAAAGCTAGGAGTGACAGGGATAGAGGAAGCAATTGTGAAGAAACAGAGACCATAGAAATACTTTGCCTTAAGAATAATTGAACAGTTAGAAGAGGTTTGGACCATGAGCAGCAGGTCCAAAGGTCTTGCCAACTGGAACTGCAGCGGTGCAGCGGCGTAGGTGTCACTCGCGCAGGCTAGCCGGCCAGCAATCGCTAGCAGCACAGGGGGCACTTTTCCTGATAGCGGGGCTTTGGGACAGTGCCTCAAGCAGACACCCAGCGCTATGGCTGCAGGTGCTGCCAGCTGCGGACGAGACCAAGAATCGCTGCAGTGAACAGGAAGAAATAGCACTCTCCGTTTGGGGAAAAGTCCAGCTTTAATAGGATCCAGGGGAGCCAACTAATGAAGAGGATTTGAGGGTTGGTGCATGTGGTTATAAAAGGAGTGGGAGGTAGGGGGTGGAACCGATACCAGAACCAATGGGAATCCAGGGGGAGGGGGGTACATGAGATTGACATACATGGAAGACCAATGGGTACAGCTTAAAGGCAGGGCCCCAGTCCCTGAGCAAATCACTCCATGCCCTGGAGAGAAGCTTCTGGAGAAAAGGGAATGAGCAGGGAGTGACTGGCAGGGCCCTGGGGAGGAGTAGAGGAAAGGATACATTGAGTTGTCAGGGTAACCAGGGAGGAGTAGACATGGATACATAGGGTGCTATGGGGACCAGAGAGATTGACATTTAACTGGGAGAGGAAGGAGAACCTGGGCCAAACCATTACAACATAGGGCAAAACAGAACATTCCAACTTCAAGTAAAGGGAGAACAAATCAAGTAAAAGGGAGACTAAAACAAACACGACACAACAAACTGGCCATGGGAGAAGAGTTCACCATGAGGAAGACGGCTTTCTTCCTCCCATACAACTGCTCCCTCATTTCAAAATCCCACCAACCCAGTTAAGGGAACACAATTGAGGAGCTGTAATAGATATTCAGCTGATAAAAATGTGAAGCAGGCAGGTAATAATTATGTGTTATGGGTCTTTAGGAACCTTATGTAAAAACTTTTCTGTAGAAATAGAGAGCAGGAGTCTGCAACTCCTTGTACATGTCTTTGGAAACTAGTTCACGTATGTCCAGCGCTGCAATAAATACCCTTCTTTTCTACTATAATTAGTTGAAGAGTCATCTGTCTGTTCTTCAAGGGTTATGCTGGAGTAGTGAACTGATTTGGAAGAGAGCAGAAGAGTTTCAGCAAGCAATTTTTGGAAGAGATGGAAGGCTCTTGTGACTGAAGGGAAAGCTATTTGGAATAGAGTAATGATCCCAAAGTCTATACAATTGTATCTTTGTGTCTGAATTTAAATCAGAACAATTATAGATAGCTTCATGCAATTTGTCTAAAAATATATTAAAGTCTTCACTCTTTTTTTGATGAATCTGTGTAAAAGACATGGTGTGTAACTAATCTGGAAGTGCAAGGATAGCATTATATGCTAGTTGTTGGCTCATCTGTAAGACTTGATCAATGCTCCCAGCCTGGGCAGTGGCAGTAGCCCAGGGCCCCTTGCCAAGGAACTGATGCGCTGTTAAACCATACAGATGATCACCCTGCACTCTAGGTCTTGCTGCTTCTTGAGCACACTTTTCCTCCCAGCTTTTATGACACATCACCTGCTAATGGGGTGGCATTCTAAGTCTTATTAGGGTATGCACATCAGCTGGACTTAATGTGTTAGATGGAAAATATATACTGCAGAAGTGACTGTGCAAGTTGGGATTTTCAACCAAATTGTGAAATTGCAGCTCTCAACTTTCCTAAAATCTTCTAATTGAAAGGTTTTCAAACTCTACTTGCAGCATTAGTTGCTACAGGAAAAGCTTCTACATCATTGGAGAGAAAAGTCCATTCTGCAATAGCTTCTGTAATAACTTTTTTCTACTTTTGTTTCACTTGAAGCTTGGCCTGCAATTCCTCAGAAAGGATTAGGAGGACCATGCTAGTCTGGGAAATTGACACTGTTTGCCCCTAGCATTCAACAGATGCTTGACATCAGACACAAATTCCAACATCCAAAACCTAGTGTGCATCTATTAGGCTCAGACTGCAAGGATAATATAGAATTGTGGAATTGGCCTTCGGTTAAATTGGCATCACTTTTTACACCAGGATTAGCTTCATCAAAGGCCCTTACATAATTCAAACGATTGGCCTGTTGGACAGGAAAACAAATTAACATTAGATCTGCAATACTGAATGAGCTTACCACTGATGTAGGTAGCATACGCCACACTGTCTTACAGGATAGGGCTGCTATAGATTTTTTGTTGCTAGCACAAGGAGATGGGTGTGAAGATTTTGAAGGGATGTGTTGCATGAATCTCTCTGACCACTGAATCTATTCACAAGAAACTGTCATTGCTTAAGGAGAATGTGAAAAAGCTGACAGTTGTTTAGAATTCTTTTGATGAGTGGCTAAAATCCTGGGGAATAATGGGCTGGCTCAAGGACTTAGTACGCTTTGATATTAGGTATTCTTGGCTACATAATTAATAAATAATTCTACCTATTATTGGCTTTGTATTCTTTTTTGAATTCTTCTTATAGTGCCTTGCTTACTAGACTTTGTGCAAAAAGTAATTGACCCTGCTTTTAAATCAGTTTGGCTTGTGGAAAGACCAAACTGGGGAACTGTTGAGCGTTTTTTGCAGATTGAGGAGTTTTTTTAGACAATGGCCACATTCAGCTGATGCACAATCCAGCCTGCTTGTAATAATGGACAATGGTCACATACACAAGCAATGAATAATGGACATATTCAGAAATGGGCTCGGTATATCCTTGAAAGAAATGCAAGAAGAAGAATCATCAAGACTCAGCAAGTTTGTCAGCAAATTTGGGAAAGTCATGGGTGGGCCAGACGACCACAGCAAAATGAGTGAAAAATTAGGTGATCCAATCAGCATTCTAATTTAGACGTGTGAACAGCTAGGATTAACCAATCATGTGTTAGCTAGAGACGCGTGGACAGTGAAGATTTTTTATAAATATAGTCTTTAAGGGGACAATAGATTTGGCTTCACTGGGTCATGTTGGTCATGGTGTGCTGTCCCTGAACCTCTGCGCCTTGCTAAAGCTTTGCTCTTCAGAGCCAGTTTTGAAGGTACAGAACTTAATATCCAGCATAAACCAAACAACGGCTGAGGATACAAGCATCATAATGTCACCCTAGGACACACATAAACTTCTGGGTCTCTTGACACTTTTCCTGAGCAGAACGGGCCTGGGCTTGGCCAGAGCCCAATCCTCAGCTTGGAGGGTTTCCCCTGAAATATTCTACAAGCCTCTATTCATGTCAGTTGGGAAAATTTCTTTAAATGATACATTTCTTGCAGGTAACTACAAAAGATTATGCGAAAGTCTCCAAAGCAGCTGGTTTGGTGTTAAACAGCTGGCAGAAGCATCTGGGTCTTCTATTTTTAGCTAACGAAAACTGATGGTGTCAGTCACATAATGCCCAGGGTTTGTCCTGTAAGCCAGCTCTGGCTGAGGGCTGCCACTCAGGCCTGAGCACATCAGCAGCTGAAGTGACCATGGCTAGGAGCGGCAAAAACACCCACTGGGACTGGCTCAGAGGCCCTGGGACTCCCTGGTATGGATCAGCTCAGGAGACAGGATTTCAGGGAGCCCAAAGGACTTTTGGGAGAGCTGCTGCAGAGACAGAGGGAATGGCAGAGCTGAATCCCTTGCCTGGGCTCCCAGAGGACCCTTCTGCTGTGGGCCTGCTGAGGGGGGAGGAGCAGCAGGTACCCATGGCCACCCCAAACCAGGGCCCCATTGGCAACACAGCCCCGACCAGGGCTGCGGGACCCCATCTCTGGGATAAGTCAGGAGCTGCAGAGCTGGGAGTGCTCAACCAGAGCCGCTGAGCCTTCAGCAGCCCCACAAGGCCATAGCGTGAGCCCAGCGGGGAGTGGGCACTGACAGGGACTGTGGGGCCTGAACCAAGGCCCAGGCCCACTGAGAGCGGCTGTGCCAGACATGCTGCAGCTCCAGGACAGCTGGAGCCCCAGGCAGCCATGGGTGCTGCCATGGACGTTCCTTTCTTCCCCCTCAGAAAGGACGCTGGGAAGCTGGGGAAATGTCAGTGAAAGGAGCAGGGATGGTGGGAGCTGTGGAACAGCACTGACACGAGAAACCCAAACTCTCCCGAGAAAGGAGGACAGAAATCCCTGGTGTCCAGCATCCTGCCAGAGAAATCCATTCCCAGAATTACCAACATAAAACCATCCTCCAGTTCTCTGGATTGTGCTGCTCCTGACTCTCTGACACCGCCCCACCAGAGTGAAGCCCTGAAGTGGGATTGATGGAGGAAAGCTGATCCCTGAGCCGTGCCAGGGTCAGTGCCAGGAGCATCCCCTGGCGCTGTTTGACAGCGGCTCTGCAGGAACTGGGGATGCAAACAGGACAAACCTGAGCCTCTCTCACCATCAGATACCTCAGAGCTTACACAGCAACACGGCCGTGGCTCTCCCAAACTGGATTTAGGAATGGCACACCTACTGCAGCCATTGGATCCAGATGTGCCCAGATCCCTTTGGGACTCCTGTTTTTGGAGTCTCTGCCTCCTCTCCCTGCCACAAGGAGGATCCTGTCTCCCCTCTCCCTGCCCTGACAAGAAAGTCATACAAATAAAGACGTGGGATTGCCGGGTGCTGAGGGGTTGTAGAAGGAGCTTTCTCCAGGTCTGGCCTGTTTCCAAAACCCACACAGTCTCCTGCAGCAAGGAACCTCCTTGTTCACCCTCTCCAAGGGTGTCAAGCTCAGGAAGGGATTCCTGACACCTTGTCCAGCTGGGAGAGCTCCTGTGTCTCCATATCACGGGACAAAACCAAACACAGGAACCCTGGGGGGACTGAGATTGTGGCATGGGGACATCTGCATTTATTTTCCAGTGACAAACAAAAATGTGGAATGGTGCCAGAGCTTGTTTTGATCTACATCAACCTTTGATAAACGTCCCTCGTCCTGACAGCGACACTTCTGCAGCTGCTCTGGGAGATCTTCTGGACCGAGTGCAGTAAGAGGAGATTGCAGTAGTGCTGAGGTGCTCGAGGGGGCCCAATTCAATGCTCTGCTGGAGTCCAAGGACATTGCATTTCCCCAAGAGCAACATTCCTTTCTGGCACTCACTGCCCATGAGGGACATAGTTCAGTTGCTGCCCTTGAGTGAGTTCCAGCCACAGGGAGAGGGAGGAGGAGATGATACCACCCATGGCTGCTTCTGGGTCCGGACATTCGGTGAGATAAAGCTGAGCCAGAGCTTCAGCATCTCTCCCAAAATCACAGAATCACAGTACGGCTTGGCTTGAAAGAGACCTTAAAGTTCATCTCGTTCCACTCCCTGCCATAGGCCAGGACACCTTCCACTATCCCAGGCTGCTCCAAGCCCTGTCCAGCCTGGCCTTGGACACTGCCAGGGATCCAGGGGCAGCCACAACTTCTCTGAGCAAGCTCTGATCTCTGCCCAGGTGAGCAGGGACTGGACCCAATGGAACGGCTGGAGCTGGATCAGGGCAGGGCTGGGCTGGGGATCAGCAAAAGCTTCTTCCCCCAGAGGGGGTTCGGGCACTGCCCAGGCTCCCCAGGGTATGGGCACAGCCCCGAGGCTGCCAGAGCTCCAGAGGCCTTTGGACAGTGCTCCCAGGGCTGCCCAGGCTGCGATTGTTGGGGGGTCTGTGCAGGCCCAGGGGCTGGACCGGCTGATCCCAATGGGCCCCTGCCAGCTCAGCCCCTTGTGCAATTCTCACCCTTTGGCTCAGCCTTTGTGTCCCCTCGAGGTGCTGGCAGAGCTATTGGGCATGGGGCAGGAGCAGGGCAGCCCCAGCATTCCCCTGTCTATGTGTGACACCCCACTGGTGACAGCCCCAGCATTACCCTGTGTGTGACACCCCTGTGGTGACAGCCTTTGTGTCCCCTGTGTGTGACCCCCCATTGGTGACAGCCCCAGCGTTGCTTTGTGTGTGACACCCCAGCAGTGACAGCCCCAGCGTTCCCTCCCTGCAATCTCTCCAAGGGAAGAATCCAGAGCCACGTCCAGTCCATGGAACTGAGCGGCCACTGCCCACCCCAGCCTGGGCTGATGTGGATTCCTCTGCACACAGCTTGGGGAAGGTCCCCCTGGCCACCTGCACAGTGCCCCAGAAAAGTGTCAGACACAGTCACAGAGCTCTGCCCAGAGCTGACAGGGTGAGTTTATTAAAAGAACAAAAAAGAAAAAACAAAGCCCAAAAAAATCCCAAACAAAATAATCTGAAACAAAAAAACCTCACCTTCACCAAAAAGAAAAAAAAACAAACAAAAACACAACCACAAAACAATCAAAAACAGTAAAAAAAACAGACAAACCAAACAACACAAAAATAACCCAAAAAACCCACAAAAAAACCACAAAAAACCCTGAACCAAAACAAACAAAAGAAAAACCAAAATAAGAAAATGAGAACTCCCCCCAGCAGAGCTGTTCCATCCTTCACTTGTCACACCTGTACCCACACAAGACCACAGGCTGCAAAAAATCAGGATTCATTTGGCACATTTGCAGGAAAAGCAGGTTTAGGACAGGCTTCCAGCAGAACTGTTCTCAACTGAGCCAAAAAGGCCCCTTTGGCAGCTGCAGGGCCATCATCCACCTGCGCATTCACACTGGGGAGAGCACCTATGAGTGCACCCAGTGTGGGAAGAGGTTTCGGACCAGCTCCCATCTCCTCCAGCACCAGCAGATTCACACTGAGGAGAGGCCCTTTCTCTGCCCTGACTGTGGGAAATGAGACAGAGTAGAGATCCGTTCTGAATTAGGTGAAGTGTCTAGGAGAGGTGAAATGTCTGTGAGGCCAAAGCTGAAGGAAAAGTTGCATGCTGGACACAGCAAGGAACAGAGAAAGAAAAACAGAAATGACCACAAGGTCCATTTGCCCCCGACCTAGGAATTCCTTTGATAAAGAAGAACTGGTGATAAATGTCACGCGGAATGAATATGTATGAACCCTATGTGAAACTGTATGCACATGCATTTGGAAGGGGGATAAAAGGAGACCTGAGGTCTTCAGGGGTACGCATGCCTTTTGGGGCATTACGCGCATTGTAATAAAAGCATACCGGGCTTTACAACTTTTATAAAGTTGTGAGGTTTCTTCTTTTCTCTGCAAAACATTCTGGCGAGCCAGCCAGGAAAGATACCTTCCGTCTATGTCTCTGTCCCCGCAGTCAGGGGGGAACCGACGGACTCCTAGGCGCTCCCCAGGATTTTCTTAAAGGAGCCTCCGCTCGTCTCGACTTGCCTCCTGCAAGGACAGACAAGGACCTGCTGGCCTGTGGAGGAAGATACGGTATGTACTGAGGGGCCCCCGGGGGGGAAAGGAGAGCAAGGGAGTAAACCACCCAGAGACGTCTGGGTTCAGCTGATGGAGCAGCTGTATTAGAGATGGGGTTCATCGTTCTGATAGGGCGGAATCACTAGTGGCTCTGGGGGTGAGCTGGGTGAACCCGTGTATGCATGTATTGGGGTTCGTTGTTCTGATAGGGCAGAGCTGAACCCGCGTGTGTTTTCTTTGTATGTGTGTGTGAGTGGTGTCCGGACACTGTGTTGCTGTATGGTTAATGCACTGTGTGGTCAGTGCGCTGTGTTTGTAATTGTGCAAGTGTATAAAGTGTATGGTGTATAAAAGAGAGTAGATCCATAGCGCTCTATTGTGCGGGGGGGGAGTTCCTACCCACGACTGGAGAGGCTGAGTAAACGCCAGCCAGGGCAGGCTGTGGGGGCGGGGGCGCCCAACAGAGAAAATAGAGTAAACAGTGGAAAAGCATGGGTGAGGAAGTTTATTGAGTAAAGGTGGTTAATTGTGGTGTAGGTTTTGCACGCTTTCACCGTGGCCAGATGAACCCGAGGGGTTCCTCTGCCTCAGTGGTTTGGACTCGACCCCTGGGAGTTTGTGAATCCTGTGAATTATTGGATAGATAGAGGAGACGAACGAGTTCATTTAGAGGGCCTCTACCGGACTTCAGCTGGCACTCTTGTAAGTCTGGACTGGGAACAGCTTGCCATAGAGGATTTAGAGCTCCCTGGAATAAACGGAATAGCTTGCCTTTGCGGGAAATTTCGGGTAGCCTTTGGTGCATCAAGAGGCTGGCACGATGCATGGGTATTATTACAGTGCAGAGTTTGTGAGAAACGCTGGTACTGCTGTTCTAATAAACGACAGGGCACATGCCCCGAGTGTAGATTAGAGGTTTCTGATCAAGCTGATTCAGAGTCTAAGATCCTAAAACTTTTGTGCGGGAAATCACATAAGATACCTGCCACTTGGAGTGTGTGGGAGGAGGACTGGGAAGCTACTGTGAAGTTCTGTGAAAAAAAGTTTGGGTAGAAGTGAGACAGAGCAAGAAGGAAATAATGGGAACTAACCAGAGCAAGGAAGTTCCACGGGCTAGCCCCTTAGGGTGCATCTTGGCCCACTGGAAGGAAGTCACCAGCAGGGGGGGCTCTGAGAACAAAAAAGATCTAATCCAATATTGCGCACCCTGGTGGCCCTAATACAGGTTAGAGGATGGAGCAAGATGGCCACCCACTGGAACCCTAGACTATAATACTTTACTGCAGTTAATGTTGTTTTTAAGACAGGAAGGTAAATGGGATGAGGTCTTGTATGCTGATATAATTTTTGTTTTAAGAAATCACCAAGAGTGGCAAAAGGACTGTGGGATTAAATCACCTGCAGACCCACTGGTCTTGGCCCTTGAAAAAGATAACAAGGCAAAGAGAGGGCAAATCAAACGCTGTTGTTCAGCATGCAGTATAGGACAACGGTGTATGAGATCAGATAAGGTCTGTCGTTCTGAGGAGCAAGAACAAGATGCATTTGAGTGGGTGAAAGTTCCTCCCCGAAGGAGGAAGGGGGAGGTTGAGGCTGAAACTGAGGATGAGGAGGAAGGGAACTTCCCCAAAAAGGAGGAGGACTCAGGTGGGGAAGGCACATCCACTAGAACCCACCCCACCCATGGGAGTCCAGTTGCATCTAGAACAAGGAGGCAAGTAGTGCTGCAGGCCCCTCTGCGACAGGCAGTGGGACCAGAAGGGGGCGAATTAATGATTAAAGTGCCATTTACCACCCTTGATTTAGAAGCATGGGAAAGGATTGCGAGGAATTATCATGTTGATCCGATACTCACTGCCAAACGCCTACGATATGTTATCAAACAACACAATCCAGACTGGGCTGACATCCAGGTACTGCTAGATGCTTTCACTGAAACAGAGAAACAGCTGATCTTAAAGACAGCAGGGAATTTGGCAGAGGATTGTAAGGCCACACAGCTGGATGTAAAAGAACATTTCCCCCTCCAAGACCCAGAATGGGATCCTAATGTGTCAGCAGAGGTAAAGAAATTAGCAGAGTATCAAGAGTGGATAGCAACAGGGGTAGAAAGAGCTATTCCAAAAACCATAAACTGGTCTGCCTTTTATTCCCTTAAGCTGGGGCCTTCTGAGACTCCATCTGAATTTCTAGAGTGTTTAAGGGATACTATGCGTCGTCATACATCATTAGATCCGGAGTCTGAGATAGGGACAAATCAACTAGTTAATTCATTTTTGGGGCAGTCTGCTGGAGATATCAGGCGTAAGCTTCAGAAAATTCAGGGACCAGATGGGAGGAATCTTGAAGTCTTGTTAGAGGAAGCCTGGAGAGTATTTAGTAACCGGAAGGAAGGATATAAACAAGGAATGAAAAGGTTGGTGGCAGTGGTACAGGAGGAAAGGCAGAGGAAATACAACCAGGGACCACAGAGACAAGGACCATCTTGGCTGGGCAGGAACCAATGTGCCATCTGCAAAAGAATTGGTCACTGGAGAGACCAATGCCCAGAACGAAGAAGGAGTGACCAACAGATGGCTGCACACGTACAAAACAACTGAGGAGGACCGGGGGATTCTGCCCCAGCGGATCCACTGGTTATAACAATGAGGCTGGGGGAGGAAGGGAAAAGGGTGGAATTCTTGGTTGATACGGGAGCTACATATTCAGTTTTAAATAAAGCTTTAGTACCTGTGGAAAATGGTTATGTTGTAGTGCAGGGGGCAACTGGCCAGTCTGAAAGGGCATATTTTTGTAAACCTTTGAGGTATAAATTGGGAAAACTTTGGGGTATTCATAAATTCTTGTACATGCCTAATTCACCAAAGGCACTTTTAGGCAGAGATTTATTGGAACAATTACAAGTAACCATTACATTCAGAAATGGGGAAATTACTCTGGAGGTGAATGATCAAAAGTACATGGAGGTATTAAGTTTAACCCTAACAGCTATTGGCATTAAGGAAGAAATTGATGAAGAAATACTAGGTCAGGTTTTTCCCCGGGTGTGGGCCTCTGATGTGCCAGGGAGGGCGAAAAATGCGTCCCCCATAGTAATCAAGCTCAGGGAGGGAACGCAACCAGTGAGAATCAAGCAGTACCCCCTAAAGAAAGAGGATAGGGAAGGAATCAGCCCAATAATCGAAAATTTTCTGTGGTTAGGATTACTGAAAGAATGCCAATCTGATTTCAATACTCCTATTTTATCTGTTCGGAAATCTGATGGGTCATACCGGATAGCACCGGATTTGAGGGCTGTCAATAAAATAACAGAGGATTTGTATCCGGTGGTAGCCAATCCATACACTTTATTAACTTGCCTAACACCTGAGCTAACCTGGTTTACTGTTTTAGATCTAAAGGATGCCTTCTTTTGCCTCCCCATCCATGAAGCCAGCCAGAAAATCTTTGCATTCAAATGGGAAAGCCCTAAAAGTGGGCGCAAAACCCAGCTCACATGGACCAGACTACCCCAAGGCTGGAAAAATTCCCCTACTTTGTTTGGGGAGCAACTTGCAAAAGATCTGGAGTCCTGGCAAGCTCCACAGGAAGAAGGGAGGCTTTTGCAGTATGTGGATGATCTTCTAGTGGCCACTCGGACGAGGGAAGCATGTGTGGCCTGGACGGTAAGCCTTTTGAATTTCCTAGGACTCCAAGGATATAGAGTATCAAAGAAAAAGGCACAGGTAGTGAAACAGAAAGTAATCTACCTGGCGTACAAGGTGAATGCTGAGCAATGGACTTCGGGCAGGCTCGCAAGGAGGCCATATGCCAAACCCCGAAACCCCAGACAATAAAAGAACTCTGAACCTTCTTAGGCATGGCAGAATGGTGCCGGCTGTGGGTTTATAATTATGGACTGCTTGTCAGACCCCTCTATGCTCTTATTGCCAATGGAAGCAGAGATCTCCAGTGGACAAAAGAAGCCTCATGGGCCTTTCACCAGCTAAAGAATGCTCTCATGTCAGCTCCAGCTTTGGGACTTCCAGATGTGAGTAAACCATTCTTCCTATTTTCCCATGAGAAACAGGGAATTGCCTTTGGAATACTGGCTCAGGACTTGGGTCCATACCGGAGGGCAGTTGCTTACCTCTTTAAGCAGCTAGATGCAACAGCCAAAGGCTGGCCAGGTTGCCTCAGAGCTGTAGCAGCAGTTGTGCTGAATATTAAAGAGGCACGCAAGTTTACCCTGGGACAAAAAATGACTGTGCTAGTGTCCCACACAATTTCTGCAGTACTGGAAGTAAAGGGTGGCCACTGGCTTTCACCACAGAGGTTTCTGAAATACCAGGCCATCATGGTAGAGCAAGATGATGTAGAGATCGTGGTGACTAATATTGTCAACCCAGCTTCCTTTCTCAGTGGAAATCAAGGAGAAGCAGTACACCATGATTGCCTGGAGACCATTGAAGCTACCTACTCCAGCCGCCCAGACCAAAAGGACACTCCTTTGGATGATGCAGAGACCGGGTTCACTGACGGGAGCAGCTATGTTGCCAATGGGAAGTGACATGCTGGATATGCAGTGACCACCTACAGAGAGGTAATTGAGTCTGGACCCCTGCCAACAGGGACCTCTGCACAGAAGGCTGAGATATTGCCCTGACCCATGCCCTGGAAAGGGAAAAAGGGAGGAGAATAAACATCTACACAGACTTGAGGTATGCATTTGGAGTCGTACATGCACATAGGGCCATCTGGAAAGAGAGGGGACTGCTGACCTCACAGGGAAAGAACATCAAACATGCACAAGAGATAATCCAGCTGCTGGAAGCAGTTCAGCTGCCCGAAAAGGTAGCAATTATGCACATTAAGGCACACCAAAAAGTGAGCTCAGAATTGGAAGAAGGAAATGAGTTGGCAGATTGTCGCAGACTTTTTTTCACAGAAATCCTTTCTTTCAGATTTCGGCGTCTTCTGGAGGGCAGAGGCCTCAGAAGAGAATGTAAACAATTGTTATCAGCTGCTGTGGAATGCAATGGGATGCACCTTGATTGGCTCATTTTCTACGTTTATAATTAAGGGCCGATCACCAGTGCAAGCTAGGGGACTGAGTCCCTGGACAAAACTTTGTTATAGATTCTTTCTTGCTGTTCTTAGCTTAGCCCAGCAAGCTCTGCAAACCTCTCTCTTTTTTCTATTTAGTATAGTTATAATGTATTATATATCATAGATCAATAAATCCAGCCTTCTGATCAAGAAACAAGATTCACCGTCTCTCTCTCACCAGCAGCGACCCACTCAGGACGCTGTAATAGGCGGATAGAGAGGCAAAAGAAGCAGCAAGAGGTGAGGTAGCTACTGAAGGAGTCCTTATTCCAGATGGACAAATCTCCCTTGAAGGTAAGTCAGAATATAATAAGAGAGATAGGAAATTATTTGAAGATCAAAAAGGGACGTATAACCAAGAAGGGTGGGCTACCATTGAAAAGAAACTGGTAATCCCTTCCCATTTATTGTGGTCACTAGTAAGGGAAGAACACCAGAAAACGCACTGGGGAATAAATGCCCTATACACATACCTGATTGAAAGAATTGTTGCTAGGAATTTATATGCCACTATTACTCAGGTGACCCGACAGTGTGATCTTTGCCTCCAGACTAATCCCAAAAATACCCCCAGACCGAAACTCGGTCAGACTGGGAGAGGCCATGGGCCTGGACAGCAGTGGCAAATTGACTTTTCAGAACTCCCAAGGAAAGGGGGGTATCGGTATTTGCTGGTATTGACAGATACATTTTCAGGGTGGCCAGAAGCATTCCCCACCAGAACTGTCAAAGCTAGAGAAGTGACCAGAGTATTATTACAAAAAACAGTACCATGCTTCGAAGTTCCAGCCACAATATCCTCAGATAGAGGATCACATTTCATTTCCAAAATAGTGCAACAGATTAGTAGCCACCTGGGCATAGACTGGGAACTTCACACCCCATACCTCCCCCAATCAAGCGGCCAGGTGGAGAAAATGAATATTTGATTAAACAGCAAATCATAAGACTGGGGCAGGAAGCTAATCTACCCTGGCCCCAAGCTCTTCCACAGGCACTATTGCGAATTCGAACTAAACCTCGAGCTGAAGAAAAGTTGAGCCCTTTTGAAATACTCTATGGAAGACCATATGGAATACAAAAGGGAATGTCCACCCACATTGGAGAGGTAACACTAGCCACCTACATGGTGGCCTTAAGCAAAGAGCTCAGAGAAATTGAGAAACATGTGGCTGGAACTTGGAGCCGGGAGTTAGATGGGCCAGTACATAACATACAACCTGGAGATTATGTATATGTTAAGTCTCTTACAGAAAAGACCTTGGAACCACAGTGGGAGGGACCATTCCAAGTGCTTTTCACCACCTTCACTGCAATCAAAATCAAGGAGCAGAACGCCTGGATTCATCACTCTCGGGTGAAGAAGGCCCCGAAACCCCTTGAGGAGTGATGCCAGGAGACAATGAACTGAGACTAAAACTTACTCGGGCAAAATGAGTATATTGCGGTCGGGAGTAGCTCATACTTTAGTTTGTAGAATTGCTTTGTGTGTAATCATAACTAAAGTTTTAGGACTTGAGAGTACCTCTATCCAAAGCAATGCTGAATGGCCTTGGTCCCAGGCGTTTAATCAGTATAATGGATCCATAGGAAAACCTTCTGAGATAAAGGATTTAAACCTATCCACTGTAGTAATTCACGGAGATCAGGTATATGAGGAACAGGAATGGCAGGAACAGAAACTGTGGACGCTTCAAGGGATCAGAGGAGAAGAAATCAAGGTAGGGTGCCAGATGATAAATGGGACAACTTATGAGAGACCAAATGAAATTAGTGTCTCAACCTCTCCTGGTGTATATGAACACCAGGAAGTTTGTGATAGCCTAAGTGAATCAGACTGTTGGTGTAATTTCACCTTAATAATGTAGAAATAACTTGCCTTTGGGCACAGGATGATATCTGGCTTTCATTTAAATTCAAAGTAGACACTACACTTTTTACCACAGCAGGACATTATACAACCCATACCAAGACTCAAATAGTTCAGACTCAACCCAAACTTGAACCTGAAGTGTATGAAATAGGCCTCTACGTAGTAAGGAATGTGGGTGAGCAACAACTATTATTCGATCCAGAATGGTCTCTCAAACGTGTGGAATTGATAATGCAAATGAACATCTCAAAAATCCAACCAGTCTGCTCCTCCTTCCTAAAAACTTCCTTTGAGGGCTGGACAACATGGTTACAAAAACAGGCATACCTCAAGAGCAGAACAAGAAAAGATCTAACTGGCATATTAGGGAGAAGATTAGGAGTTTCAAATGGAATTGATTCAGAAATACTGATGAATAAACTGGCTGCTGCAGCAAGTAGCCTAACAAAATTGAAGCAACCCTTACAGTCATCTCTATTGGCATTAGGAACTAGCCAGTGGCAGATTTCAAAAGTACTGCCAAAGTGGGAAATGGCCAGGGACCAAGACCACAAGTTAATAGTAGAAGCACTTAGTACAGTTCAAGATAATGTGTCTTTAGCTTTCAGTTGTATACAAGCACAGTTATGGGTGCAGGCAACAGCAGCTCTGATCATACGGGAAGGGGGTGAAGGTAATTTTCCAGCTGAAATTCGGAAGATTGTGTGGGATAATGCAATTGATTTTGAAAGGAAGTTTCAATCCTGGTGGACTATGGTGAATTTCACCTATGATCCTGTTTCTAATGTGGCAACTGCCTTTGTGCTTACCATAAGTAATGCCACTGTTTATGTTATCCATCCCATCATTGCCCTAGTATTAAACCATGAAAAAACAATACTCTATCCTTCAGAACATAGAGTGTGGGCACGAAAGATGAATGGAAAGTGGCAGACAGTAAACTTAGAATCCTGCATTACTAGAGAACAGATGGGATTCATTTGTGAAAGCAATACTATTAATGCTCAGGATGTGTGTTTGGACACTGAAGAGAGTATTTGTCACTTTGAAATTCATCCAGGCACTGACCAGAAAATTGTGTTCGTATATACTGGAAAAGGGTGTGTGTGTCTGAGAACTGCCTGTGCTGCTGTACAAATTGATAGCAATGATGTTATTCTGTCTAGTAGAAATCATTCTAATTTCTGTATTTGTAGTTTTGTTAAGATTATCGGGTGTGATTTTTCGTACTTGGCCCCAGTGACATCCCACCAGCTGATCAAAGCCAATTACACGATGTATCACAGACTACCACCTACCCCTATTGGGATGAACCTTACATTAGTAAAACAATTAATTAAGCACCAAGACCTATTGGAGATCCTGAAGGAAATCCAAGAAAGTGGAAAGATAACCTTAATTACTGTCCAACATGATACAAAGGAGATAACCAGAGTTCTACAAAGAATAAAACAAAATATGGATCATCACTGATGGGATGTGATCTTTGGGTGGTCACCAACTGCGAATGGAATCTTTAATAAGTTGTGCCACCCCATTGTAGTTTTACTAATATTAGTTGGGATAAGCTTAGGATTATCTATTATATTGTTAATTTGGAACTGGAGAATGCTACAACGAATAGCTGTACTAACCTCTTTGTCAAATGTACATGGTGAAGCATTAAAAGACATTTATTGTTGTCAGGATTTTCATTAAGTAAAAGAATTTACTTATTTCCTAGGAAAGGGGGGAATGAGACAGAGTAGAGATCCATTGTGAATTAGGTGAAGTGTCTAGGAGAGGTGAAAAGTCTGTGAGGCCAAAGCTGAAGGAAAAGTCGCATGCTGGAGACAGCAAGGGACAGAGAAAGAAAAACAGAAAAGACCACAAGGTCCATTTGCCCCCAACCTAGGAATTCCTTTGATAAAGAAGATCTGGTGATAAATGTCACGCAGAATGAATATGTATGAACCTATTGTGAAACTGTATGCATATGCATTTGGAAGGGGGATAAAAGGTGACCTGAGGTCTTCAGGGGTACACATGCCTTTTGGGGAGGCTTGCGTCCAGAGTGCGTCGTAATAAAAGCATACTGGGCTTTACAACTTCTATAAAGTTTGTCGCCTTCTGATGCAAGGCGAGGTGACCTGGTTCTGAGGAAACGGCACGGTGACCCAAACTCTCCAGGGTCACTCGGGCCAAGAACACACACAGACACCAGTATGGTTGATGGTTCAAGACCTTTATTGTCCCATCTCGTCGGGTTTTATACCGGAAAAGCTTTTCCCTACGTCAGGGGGTTTTACTTTACTGTAATTGGTTAGTAAGGAGTAGAAAGTTACTAATGTTAGGGGGGACTACATTCTTGGGTGATCCTTTATCACTAGGCGTTAGGGGGAGAGGAATTCTACTGCTTTCCGTAACATCGCGAGATTTTCCGAGCGCCTAACCCTATCTACTACAAAAGTTGTGAGGTTTCTTCTTTTCTCCACAAAACAGAAGGGCTTCAAGCAAAACTCTCACCTCGTCACCCCCCGGCGTATTTACACTGGGGAGAGGCCCTACGAGTGCACCCAGTGTGGGAAGACGTTTCAGAGCAGCTCCAATCTCCTCCTGCACCAGCGGATTCACACGGATGAGAGGCCCTTCCGCTGCCCCGACTGCGGGAAGGGCTTCAAGCACAACTCCACCCTCATCACCCACCAGCACATCCACACTGGGGAGAGGCCCTACGAGTGTTCCCAGTGTGTGAACAGCTTCACCAGCAGCTCTCACTTGACAAGACACCAACGGAGCCACCAGTAAAGGATGGCCAGCCAATGCCCCAAGTGCAGGAAGAGCTTCATGCACCACTCTAGCTTCATCCCCCATGGGAGAACCCACACTGGCAAGAACCCTGATGATCCATGTTCCCCATGATCCATGCTGGGAAGATGCCCATCCCTTTTCCTGCCCCTGCCAGTGACATGATGTGGCATTGAAAAACATGAGGGTCTGGCCATGGCTGTGTCATTACATTCACTCCCACCTCAGAACATTTCCAGGTGCAGAAAAGGGACACTCTCTCTCTCTCTCTGTCCCTGAGGAGAAAGGTGTCCTTTTCAGACAGGGGAAATTGTGGCCAGGCAGACCCAGCAAGTTGTGTTTTAGTTTTCCCTGTAAACAGTTTCATTTATCCCTTCTGTTATCAATATTGTTTCTGTTCTGTTTGTTCCTTATCTTGTTCCTTTTCCCAATAAATTATTCTTATCCCAGCCCGGGATCTTTGCCTTTTGTGCTTTCCATGGGAGGCGGGAGGGCAGTGAGGGCAGCGTGGTTTTAGCGGGAGCAGGAAATTGGGGAATCCCATTCCTGAACCCCAGCCCATGGAAACCTAGCATCCCAGCTGGTCCAGCCCTGGTGGCCATGGCAACAGCCTCCGGAGCGGGTCCCTGGCTGGGGCTGTGGGAACCTCTTCCCTCTGGTGCCCAGGGACAGGAGTGGAGGGAATTGCTGCAGCTGAGTCAGGGCAGGCTCAGGTTGGATGTCAGGAAAAGGTTTTTTCCCAGAGGCTGCTGGGGCCCTGCCCAGGCTCCCCAGGGAAGGATCCCAGCTCCAGGGCTCTGTGAGCTCCAGCAGTGTTTGGACAGCGCTGGCAGGCCCATGTTGGGGTGTCCTGTGCAGGGCCAGCAGTTGGACTGGAGGATCCTGATGGGTCTCTCCCAGCTCAGCCAATTCTGTTGTTCTGGGATCCCATGAGCCTGGGGATGGGACTGCCGAAGGTTGCCATGGCAACGGGCTCTGGCTGCAGGCCTGAGCTGGTGTCCATGGCGACCACCCTTGGCATGGGGTCTCCATGGAGCTGCCAAGGGACTGACCATTGTAACAGGGGGCTGGGGATTGTTACCATGGAAACTGACCATAGCAACAGGGCGGTGGGGATGGTTGCCATGGAAACTGAGCCTAGCAACAGGAGCCTGGTGATGGTTGCCATGGAAACTGACCATAGCAACAGGGGCCTGGTGATGGTTACCTGCAAATGGTCAGATTTGTTGCATGCCCTCAGAGGGGTTCCATGGGGACTTTCCAAGAGTCTCCAGGCTGTTCCAGGGCTGGACTGTAACAGGCAGAGACAGGGGCTCCATGGACACCTCTCAGGGGTTTCTGGGATGGTAAAGAGCCCTGTGGTCAGAGGCAGTCACAGCCATTCCATAGTGACATCCCAGGGGACTTTGGGCTGCAAAGGCACCGATCTGTCACAGGCACTCACGGGGGCTCCACGGCGGCATCCAAGGAGTCCCCAGGCTGCCAAAGAGCTGGGATGTCCCACACACTCACAGGGGTTCCTGCCATGGGCACAGTGGGAGCTTCAGGCAAAAGCTTTATTTCTTTATTGGAGAAACTCCTGCTGAGTCATGAGGTGAAGAAATGACACCAAGTAGCCACCATGGTTCCTCAAACCCCTGCAGGGCCCCTCAACTTCTTCAATTCCTTCAAAGAGAGGAGACTGAGAGTGGCTGGATCCAATCCCAGCCCCAGAATTTTCAGAGGTGTAAAAGATTGAACCGGTGGAATTCAACTTTAAGACAATTTGTCCTGCAGGATTAATGATAGAGTACCAGATTAATTTATAAAAATAGGTCTCTGGCTTATTCTGATCATGATCAGATGGAACGATCACCAGCACAGTTATTTACTCCACAGTTCAGGAGCTATAAAAGTTATTAGAATATAGTGCTCTAGGCAACAACTTTGAAGTGAACAGGGCCTTGCTGGAGTTGTTGGAGCCCATTGCAGGCAGAGCCTCCTGCTCCAGCAGGAACTGCCTTTCCTGTTCCATGAGCAGGGCAGGTCTCGCTGCAGGAGAAGCCCCAGGCCAGCCCCAGCACAGGGAAGGCCTCGGGCACAAGGGCAGAGCGCCGTGCTGGGAGCTGTGCCAGGGAGAGCCTGAGGCAGCAAAGGCACCTTGGCAGCAGCAGCTACTTGCAGGCCATGGCCAGAAGCCTCCCTTGGCAGCCTGGCCTGGTGGCCACCACTGCAGAGCTGCTGCCTCAGGGCTCATTCCTGGCTGGGCTCTGAAAAGCCACTTCTACCCCAGGAGCCTGACTGGGAAGCCATTGGCCCCAGCACCTTGGGGGCAAGATATTAATGACAAAACTCTTCGTGACAGCAGAGCCAAGGCAGGGGCAGAGGAAAGGGGAGAGCCAGGCCCAGGGTACAGGGCTGCCATGGTGATGGCTGTGAGGTCACTGCCCCTGCAGCAGTCTGGCTGCCCTCAGCAGACATTCTGGCCACAAGCGTTGTGAGGGCACCTAACACATCAGAGAACCCACAAAACAGGAATTCTGTCACTGGGTATGAGAGGGTTTCACTGGGTCAGGTTGGACAAAGCTCCTGCTCTTGGACAATTCCTGGGATGGGGCATCCAATTCTCTGGAAAAACAACTGCAGTTTCCTGCCACTTTCATAATTGTAAAATATTTCCTCGTTTTAACAAATGTAAATCTACCCTTATTCAGTTTAAAGATATTGATCTTTTTCTATCATGGCAAGATTTAGGAGAAAATAACTTTGACCACTATTTTTCCATTTACACAGACCTTATTTTTTTTTCCAAAAATCTCCCAAGATGGAGTTTGGAGGCCTCATCACATAACCAGCAAGTAGAGAATGTGGGCTCAGTGGTGTGGAGACTGAGGAAAGAACAGGAATAGTCTTGGAGGGATAGATGGGTGGTTTCAGAGAGACTGGAGCTTTTCTTCATAGAGGACATAAGCATGAGAAGGAAACAATAGAAGCAAGGGCAGCTGGGGAGGTCCAGAGTGGACACCAGGAGAAAGGAATTTCCCTGCCAGGGCAGGGCTGCGGTGCAGCAGGCCCCCTAGAAGGAGTCTGGAGCAGCCCAAGGCTTTGTGTGGGCAGGCAGAGGCAGGCAGGAGGCAGAGCTGTCAGCAAAGGAAAGGCCCAACCAGGTGGGGCAGCCAGGGGATGCTGACAGCCTGCAGGGACAGAGGCGCATGTGTGCTCAGCATCAGAGACACCTTTCCCTTGTTTGTCCCCACCCGTCATCACTGCCTCCAGTGTTCTACTCTACTTGGAACCTGGGGACACTTTTTCAGTCTTGTGCCTCACAGGGATCTACTGAAAGTACAAGAAAATTCAGTGTTTCCATCTTACATTGAGTTCTTGAGGAATTTTTTTGAGCACACTCTGAGGGACTGAGTCTGATGCAAAGAGCACCAAAGCCCCAGAGGTTCATTAAAGTCCTTGTGCTGTGTCTGTGCTGCTGAGCTGGGCTGGGCTCCTGGCCCAGAGGCAGCTCCTGGTAAGGGCAGCGCTGCAGAGAGACAGCTCTGGCCAGGAGCATCTCCTGTGCCAGCCCAGCAGGGCTGGGGCACTGCCAGGGCCCCTCAGGGACACCAGCAGGGCACAGACGGAGCTCACAGGGGCTCAGCACTGGCAGGGGCTGTGGGATGTCTCCTAGGGGGCTGTGTCACAGCAGCACCTCTGTAGCTGTGTCATCGAGGCACAGAGCAGCTGTGATGTCAACAAGGGGCTGTGGGACAGCACAGAGTGGGCTGTGTGAGGTCACAGATTGGGCTATGACATCACAGAGTTCATTGTGTGAGGTCACTGAGCAGCTACAAGATCATAGAGGGAACTGTGTGACATCACTGGGGCAGTGTGACATCACAGGTGCTGTGTGACATCACAGGGGCTGTGTGAGGTCCCTGGGGAGGTCACTCTGCCCTGGCCCCCCTCACAGCTCCCCCCAGAGCAGTCCAACCCCGCTCATGCACAGCGGGGTCCCCTGTCCCCCCAGGTCCCCCCGGCCCCAGCCCCGCAGCCTCCCCCAGAGGATTTTCCACAAGATCGACCCCAGAGCCTGACACGGGGACGGGGGGCCGGGGCCCTGGGAGTGGCACAAGTGGACAGGGACCCCCCGTCAGCGTCCCCGTGTTCCCCAGGGCCAGAGCCTAGGCCAGGGCTCCTTCACCCTGCTGCCAACGAGGCCTTGTGAGCGCTGAAAAAATCCCCAGCAAGGCAGCAGCAAAAACCAGATTGAATATTAAGGGACAGCAGCACAAAGTTCCTTGGCAAGAGTCACTCTGCTCCTCACTGGACACTTCAGGCACACCAGGGAAACAAAGCAACAACAAAACCAAACAGAATCCAGGCAATCAAAGCAGAAATTAACCGAAAACTCTCCCTCTGTGTGTGCGTGTGACACAAGGACAGTGAGGGCAAGGATAAAAGGAATACGGCCTAAAAGCTTAACAGAGCTCAAACTTAACAGGACTTAACATATACCTTAACATTAACTGATACCTTCAACTTCACAATTTAGCAAAAGAGCAGAGCATAACAGCATTTAAACTAACTTAAACTTATGACTTTGCAATTTAACAGAGGAATAACATTTTACAATATTTAATTTAGGTTATAATTTATATTAAACATAAGAGCTTAGGAAAAGAACAACTCTTAGCTGCAATTAACTTCACTTAGACCTTGTGATTTAACCTTCTCTGCAGGCCTGACTGACTCAGCTATCCAAGGCACTCAAGCCCCTCAGAGAGCAGCATTTTGCCACATTTCCCCAGCACAGACACTCCTGTGTGCACACAGACACAAAGAGTCAGTGCAAGGCACCTGTGAGAAATTCCCCTGAGGGCAGGCAATGCTCACTGCTGATGCTTTGGCATCTCCCCAGCAAAGAGCAAAGGGTTGAGCCTGGAGAAGTGGGGGGATCGGCCCAGGCTCCGTCATTGTTTGGGATCCCCGAGCGCAGCAAACGGGAGAGTTCCCGGCTGGGAGAGGCCCCACTCAGAGGGAGTTGCTGGCCCAGGAGAGCTCCAAGGGCTCCTTTTGGAGCGCTGTTTGCAGGGCCCCAAGAGAGGGGCTTCAGTCCTAGCAATGGTTCATCCTGGCTGCACTTGGCATCAACAGCTTTCTTTGACAGGGTGAGAACAGGGATCTTGTGCCACTGAGGGAACAAAAACAGTTCCCAGGGCTGCTCCTACAGCAACCAGGAGCTGGTTGGGGAGCAGCAGTGCCTGGAGCAGACAGTGTATGTGATGAGCTGCAGAGGAGCTGAGTCCAGGGGCTGTTGGCCAAGGCCAAAGCCCAAAGAGCATTTCTCAGCTGGCAGGGTGGCCTGAGAAGGGGAGAGGGTAATGCAGCAGCACAGGGCCATGGAACCAAGGGACCATTGTGACACTGTGGGGGCCTGTGAGACCAAGGGACCATTGTGACACTGTGCGGCCTCATGGGATCATGGAGACCACTGTGACATTGCTGGGCCTCATGGAACCATGGAGACCATTATGACACTTTGGGCTGTCATGGATCCAAGGGGCCATTGCGACACTGAGAGGCACCACGGAATCACAGAGACCATTGTGACACTCAGGGCACTCATGGAAACCTGGAGAGCATTGTGACACTATGAGGCCTCGTGGAATAAGTAAAGCATTGTGACACTGCGAGGCCTCATGGAACCAGTGAGACCATTGTGACCCTGGGAGGACCATTGTGATATTGTGGGGCCACATGGAACCAAGAGGCCATTGTGACACTGCAGGGCTGCATGGAACCAAAGGTCCATTGTGACACTGCAGGGTCTCATGTCATCACTGGTCCATTGTGACACTGGGCAACCAAAGGAGACCATTGTGACAGTGCAGGGCTGCATGGAACCAAAGCTCCAGGGTGTCACAGATTGGCCTCCTGTCATCAATGGTCCATTGTGGCACTGTTGAGCCAGAGGACACCACTGTGACACAGTAAAAACCCAGGGTCCAAAGGTCCATTGTGACATTGCAGACCTCATGGAACAGAGGAGTCCCGTTACACTGTGGGGCCTGGGGAACCATGGAGACCATTGTGACACTGCAAGGGCTCTTGGAATCCTTGGGACCATTGTGACACTGCGGGGCCTTATGACACCCAGGGGCCACTGTGACATTGTGGGACCCCATGGAACCTAGGGGCCAGTGTGACACTGCAGGTCTTCTTGTAATCAAGAAGAAGTGTGACACTGCTGGAACCCATGGAATCAAGTCCCCATTATGACACTGTGGGGCCCCATGGATCCAAGGTACCATTGTGACACTATGGAGCCTCATAAAACCAAGGGAACACAGAACAGGTCTGGCTGGTTTTGCCTCCCATGGACTGCCTGACTGGTCCAAGTGACCTTTGCATGTTGAGGGTCACATCTCATCGGCTGCCAAAACACTGGGGCTCTATGCTTCCCTTCCCAATGGAAAAGGACTGTCCTTCTGCTCCAGGCACCCATGGCCAGAATTGGGATTTCACCTCCAAATTTCCTTATATCCAGGGATTCTTCCCATAGGAATATCACAAGTCCGGCTGGCAGTACTTTCACAATGGTCACCTCTCATCTGTCCCCAAAACAGTGGGGGAGGCTCCATGCTCTCCTTTCCATGGGAAAGAACTGTCCTGCTTGTCAAGGTGCCCATGGCCAAGATTGGGTTTCCACCTCCAAAATTCCCTCAATCCAAAATCTGCTATTACTGACAAGTCTGGCCGGCCTTGGCCTACTGAGTGATGCCGAATTTTGCCCCAAAAGGCGAGAATAACTGCTTAAGAGACTCAGCCTACGTCAGATAAGCAGGAGATATTTTATTGCGACGCGTCGGAGAAATCACAAAATGGATTTCTGAGTTTCCCGTAACAAAAGCAAGCTCTTTTATACAGTTTTGAATATAGGATTACATCAGATCATATACGTAATCATGAATATTCATATGGGGCGTGGTGTAGGCGGAGCGTGGGCGGGGACACTTCTTTTGAGGATCATCTTGGTGGTCGTTCCGGTTGCCTTCATCATGGGCTGGGGTCTCCTGATGAGTCTTCCTCTTTAAACTTTTGAACTTCTTTCCTAATTTGGTCAATTCCCGGTGTACTTGGCTTGGTTTCTATAGCTTGGCAAAGTTCTTAGGGTCAGTTTGACATTGTTGGCTCTGAACATGCTTAGCCCATCAGTTCCCCCTATCCCTATCTCTTTCTTGTCATTGTGTTCCATGTTTTAGCTGATTAATTGCTCTGTGTGTTTCCTAATACTAGGCCTCCTTCAAATACCTCTTATTCTAAGTTTTAACTCATTATTTCTTGAAGGCTATCTGCTTTGGGGCTTCATTCCCCCCTTTTTCTTATAACTTACGAATTCTTTCATCAAATTCTGATCCTATAGGGTGCTGATACGCTCGCACCATAGCCCAAACCATTTGGGTCCTTTTCACTATGATTCTCAGTCTCCACCACATGCAAATATTTGTGAGAGTTAATAGTAACAGAACTGCTATTACTATTAACATTGGGTGTACCAGGTAGTTGAAGACCTGTGTAGCTGTTGGGGAGTATCCCATAAAGATATCCCACCAATGATGGTGGCCCACTTGTTCTACTTCGGTCAGGACATTCTTTATCTTTTCCGAATTATGTTCTACCTGCCATACCATTCGTTTAGTCGTTTGATTTACCTTTTGCACCAATTCTTTTACTTTGGGATGTGCGAGCATTGCTTTAAGAATTTTGACATCCATCCCTATTTGCAATTTCGGTATCTCCTGATATAGGTTAAAATCTGTGTTAATTAGCTGCTGAGTAGTTATTGGGACAGTGTAAAGAAAATCGCAACCTATGATCTTGGTAAAGTTACATACACAGAAGTTAGTATTGTTAGTTCCTTCTTGGCAATTATCTATAGTGACGTTGTCACAAGCTGTCCTTACACAAGCACACCCATTCCCTATATAGTAAACTTGTGATTGTGTTCTATCATGCAGAAGCGTTTCTAAGGTACATACACTATTTTCGGCATTTAAGCATAAATCTTCGGCTTCTACCACAGCATTTTCGCAAACATAGCCTAATTGTCCTCTAGGAATACATGCTTCTGTGCTAACCGATTGCCACTTGTTTTTGGTATAATCATAACTGGCCCAGATATTATGGTCTATTGGCCTAACAATGACATCTTGATATATTGTCCCTAGAGTGAGGATGGGAAAGATGGCTCTTTCCTCTGCCGCACTAATGGTGAGGACATAAGCTTCAATGTGTTCCTGTTGCGGCTCATAGGTGAAGTTCACTAATTGCCACCAGGCTTGATGGTCCCTTTCAAATTGTGTAGTATGATTGTCCTTTAATATTGTTTCCCTTATTTCTTGAGGTAGTATACCTGACGTTCCTTCTCTCATTATTCCTGCCGCTACTGATTGTACCCATTGCTGCGTCTGAGAGCATTGGATAGCGAGTGCAATGTCTTTACTAAGTTCCCCTGTATAGTCAGCGAGCTTCACAAAATCCTCTGCAGTATGGTTCGCTACCATGGTTAGTAATTTTACCACTAATGATTGTGCTTCAGCCAGTGTGAGCATGGATGAACTGAGGGGCATCTTAAGCTTTCCTAAGTTGGACGTGACGGTACTTAATTTGTTTACTAATACCTCTTGATCTATTGTGTTTACTATACCAAACCCGGTGCCAATCCACCCACTTAGATCTCTTTTTGCTCTTCTGTGATGAGACCTTGTCGCTAGCCATGCATTCCATCCCTTAAGACTTTGCTGTATAAATGGTCAACAATCCTTCTGCAAATACGTAATATCAGCGTGAATGTTCATCTGCACCTTCTTCAGGGAATAAGTGGGGTCTAACAACAATTTTAGTTCGTTAGATTTTCTGATCACCTGAGGCCCTATAAAGGTTAGGTTATGTACTGCCCTGCATTCCATTGGTGGAGTGGTCTCTTGGGGCAAGTCTAGATCTGGATACAATGAAATCACGTCTTTTGGTAATTCCACCTTATACTCGGCAACACGCCTAGGGAAGCTACCCCGTTCGAGCGTTTTTAACTCCCTTTCACAGGTGAACGTCATTGACTGATCCAACCTAAATGCCACCTCACACTGTGCTTTCCCTTCCTCAGGACCACTAGATGCTACGATCTTTCCTGCAGGATAGAGAAGGGGGTGAGGGTTATAGGTTATGTTTTGAGGATGTAGCTCCCCAAGCAAATCTTCTCTATAAATCACTGAGGTTCGGGGTTGTGATCCGGGTGGATCTTCCCTGAAGTCACTCCACTGACATGAAATTGGGCCCTTTTGCTGGATCCAGGTAGTGGGCTTACCCATTCTCACTGGACTAAAGGTGATTAGGTTATGTTCAGAGGCTGGCATCAAGGGTTCAATTGTTACTACTAGCCGCCTTGTTTTCTTTTCTTCTACTGGGTCAAGCTCTCGACACCCAATTTGGATTTGGTCTCCCTCGTATGCTACCATGGGGGACTGATGCCATACTTCACTCACGTATGGCTGATTGTTACGTAAGGCATATACCTCAAAATAGGGTCCTCTCAATCCCAACTCCGGGTGGATACACTGGTGTGCATGAGACCATGGGTCTATTGGGGAAGAGTCTTGGGGAAGAGCTATACTTATCGAGAGTCCAATGATCAGAGTTGTGAAGGTTTGAGGTGGAGTCAGGATCATGACGCCTGCTCCTCTTGTTTGTTCTCCTCCTCTTGTTTGTTCTCCTCCTCTTGTTTGTTCTCCGGAGCTTTCTTGACCCGTGAATAGTGGATCCACGCAGGTCGCTCCTTGATCCAAACCGCGGTGAAGGTAGTCAGCAGCACTTGGAAAGGTCCCTCCCACTTTTCTTGTAGGGGTTTTCCTAAAAGATTCTTAACATACACCCAATCACCGGGATTAAACGGAAGCAATTTGCAATCAGGTTGTCTAGGTTGGTGCTCTATCATCACAGTAGCGTTTTTATCAAACTGTTTTCCCACCGTAATTACATAATCATAAATGTATTGATTTCCGATTTGGTCTATGGCTTCCCCATTTACAACTTGCATAGCATAAGGTCTACCATACAAAATTTCAAATGGGCTTAACTTTTCTTTTGATCTTGGTTTGACTCTCAGCCTTAGCAGAGCAATAGGCAAAGCTTGATACCACTGCAAATTAGTCTCCTGGCATATTTTGGCAATTTGCTGTTTGATAAGGTGATTCATCTTTTCCACTTGTCCACTGGCCTGTGGACGGTAAGGCATGTGTAATTGCCATTTGATTTGTAATGCTTTACTTATTGCTCTCACTACTTTTGCACAAAAATGTGTACCCCTATCCGAAGAATTGCTCTTCGGTACCCCGAACTGTGGAATAATCTCATTCAACAGTACTTTAGATACCTCTCTTTCTTTATTTGTCCTACAAGGGAATGCTTCAGGCCACCCAGAAAATGTGTCAGTTAACACCAACAAATACCGAAACCCCCCTTTTCTTGGGAGTTCAGAAAAATTGATTTGCCATATTTCACCTGGGAATTTATCTCAATTTATAGCTCCTTGATGTACCTTGGTTCCCGGATTCGGGTTGTTTTTCAGACACCGCTCGCACTGGGACGTAACGTGTTTTACAGTAGTAAATAATTTCGGTCCTGCTATCCTGGTCTGCAAGTATTGGTAAAGCGGATCTAGACCCCAATGGGCCTTCTCATGTTCTGCTTTTACAAACTGCCACATCACGTTTCCTGGTACTACTAACTGTCCTGTTTCCAATTGGCCCCAACCATTTTCTAATCGTTTGCCCTTATTCTTTTGAATCCATCTATGATCTGATTCCTGGTAATCTGGCTGGATATCGGTATCTAGCTCTCCTGGTATTAGGGCCACTATTCCCACTTCCTTAGTTCTTGTGGCAGCCAATTTAGCTTCTGTATCTGCCTTCCTGTTTCCTATTTCTGGAATAGAGTTACCTTTCAAATGTCCCTTACAATGCATTATGGCCACTTGTGCTGGGAGTTGGACCGCCTCTAGTAATCGTAGAACCTCCTCTGCATGTTTGACTGTTTTTCCTTGTGTAGTCAACAGTCCTCTTTCTTTCCAGATGGCCCCATGAGCATGTGCAACGGAAAAGGCATATTTAGAGTCTGTCCATATATTAATTTGCATGTTTTCCGCCAATTCCAGGGCTCGAGTCAGAGCTATCAACTCTGCCTTTTGAGCTGAAGTCCCTGCAGGCAAAGGGTTAGATTCAATTACCCTTTCTGTAGTAGTGACTGCATATCCAGCCATTCTTACTCCTCGCTTCACGCAGCTGCTGCCATCCAAGAACCAGTTGTCTGCATCTTCGTGCAGCTCGTCTTTGAGATCTGGGTGACTGGAGTAGACAGCTTCAATTGTTTCTAGGCAGTCATATTCGATGGGTTCTGCTGGGGCTCTCCCTTCTAAAAATGAAGCTGGGTTCATGATGTTAGTTACCTGAATGGTTACGTCATCTGATTCAGCCAGGATGGCCTGGTATTTCAGGAATCTGGAAGGCGACAACCAATGGTTGCCTTTCTGCTCCAGCACAGCCGACACGGTGTGAGATAGTAACACAGTCACCTTTTGGCCCAACGTGAGCTTCCTGGCCTCCTCTATGTTAATTATCACTGCAGCCACTGCCCTCAGACAGCCTGGCCATCCTTTACTTACTTCATCCAATCGCTTGGAGAAGTAGGCCACAGCTCTTTTGTGTGGTCCCAGCTGCTGTGCTAGGACTCCTAGGGCCATCCCTTGTCGTTCGTGGGAAAACAGCCAGAATGGTTTTGATACATCTGGGAGACCTAAGGCCGGTGCTCTCATTAGCTCCAGTTTCAACTTCTTGAAGGCCCCTTCTGCCTCGGAAGTCCAAACTAGAACGTCCTTAGCTTCCTTCAATAAATCATACAGTGGTTTAGCAAGTATCCCGTACTGGTAGATCCATAGCCGACACCAACCTGTCATCCCCAGAAAGGCACGCAGATCTCTCACTGTCTCTGGTTTAGGCATCTGACAGATGGCCTCTTTTCTAGCTGCTCCCAGGGATCGCTGTCCTCTGGAGACTTCGTATCCCAGGTACACCACCTCTTTTTGCACCAGCTGTGCTTTCTATTGAGAAACTCGATATCCACTTAAACCCAGGAAATTTAACAAGGAAATTGTCCATTCAATGCATTCTTCCTCTGTTGCTGTTGCTATTAGGAGGTCGTCTACGTACTGCAGAAGGGTGCCATCTCCCAGCGGCCTTTCCCACTGTTCTAATTCTTTGGCTAACTGATTCCCAAAAATCGTGGGGGAGTTGACCCATCCTTGAGGCAATACCGTCCAGGTAAGTTGGGTCTTTCTTCCTTTATCTACAGATTCCCACTCAAAAGCAAAAATCTTTTGACTCTCGGGAGCCAAGGGAAGGCAGAAGAATGCGTCCTTTAGATCTAATACGGTGAACCAGGCCAAATTATCCTTCAGTCTAGTTAAAAGCGTGTATGGATTAGCAACCAACGGATGTAATGTCTTAGTTATTTCGTTTACTGCTCTCAAATCCTGAACTAGTCTATAAGCTCCATTAGGTTTCTTTACTGTCAGGATTTGTGTATTAAAATCCGATTCACATTCTACCAATAACCCCAGTTCCAGAAACCTTTTGATTATGGGCTCAATCCCCTTCCTGTCTTCTATCCTCAAAGGGTATTGTTTTCTTACCACCGGTCTTGCCCCGTTTTTAAGTTCAACAACAATCGGTGCTGCTTGTTTTGATTTTCCAGGTATATCAGTAGCCCACACTAATGGGTATGCCTCGCTCAGGATTCACTCGAAATTGTGATTCTCAGGTTTAGGTTCCACACAACTGATTGTTAGGCTTAGGGCCGTGATCAGTCGTTCCTCATTTACTTGAAATTCCAATTTGTCTTTGTTGAACTTTATTATGGCCCCCAAGTTTTCCAATAGGTCTCTTCCCAATAAGGGTTTCGGTGAATTTGGTAAATATAAAAACTGATGAATTCCCATTTGTTTCCCAATTTTGTATTTAATGGGTTTCAAAAGTAAGCCTTTTCTGGTTGGCCTGTTGCTCCCACAACCTGTACAAATTCATCACTTTTAGGTACCAATTCTTGATTTAAAACTGAAAAAGTTGCTCCCGTATCAATCAAAAAGTCCAATTCCTTTTTACCTTCCCCTAGCTCCATTTTAACCAGCGGGTCTGCTAGGGTACGGCCCACCGGTCCCCCTCATTCACTTTCCTGCTGTGTGGTAGTAGTAGTGGCCACCAGCCTTTCCTTTAGTTGGGGGCATTCTCGCTTCCAGTGTCCCGTCTGGAGGCAGTATGCACATTGATCTGGCCCTACTCTAGCTGGGTGGGGTTGGAGTCTCCCTCTCCCTCCTACTGGGTTGCCTCTACCTCTTCCCCTAGTTCCAGGTTCCGAGTAACCTGTCTTCTGAGCTGCCACTGCCACAGCCACTACTCGAGCTATCCTCCTGTCTTCCTTTTTCTTCTCCTCAGCTTCTCTATTATTATATACCTTCCATGCCTCATTCAGCAACGCCTCCAGGTTTTTATTTTCTGGATGTTCAAGCTTTTGTAATTTCTTCCTGATGTCTGGGTTACTCTGTCCCATCATTAATCCTAACAGGTGTTGTTTCCCTTCTTCCGTTGCTGGGTCCAGGGGTGTGTATTGTCTCATGGCTGCCCTAAGTCTATCCAAAAACTCTGATGGGGTCTCATCCTTTCCCTGTCTGATGTCATATAACATTGACCAATTGATAGCCTTAGGGATCGCATTACGCAAGCCCATCGCTATTAGTTTTCTATGCTGCACCAGTCGCCGATAGTGCTCTTCGTTGCCCGGGTCCCATTCTGGTTTACTGCTGGGGAAATTATCTTCTAGTCTCCCTGATAATACTTGAGCATGTCGTTTTCCTGTCTCCAATACGAGTTCCCTTTCTGTATCTGTCAATTCTGACAGCATTACCTCTATATCTTCCCAATCAATATCTAAATTCCTTGCCATTAATTCAAACCTCTTCGCTACTCCCTGTGGATTTCTCCTGAAGTTCCTTGCCTCATCCCTCCAATTGTTCAGGTCACTCGTGGAGAATGGCACCTTTATCCTAGTCCTTTCCCCTACCATTGGCATAAGTTGTCGGAGAGGAGCTATTGTATGGTTCCCTTCCTCTCTTTGCTGTGCTTCCCTCTGTGCTGCAGATCTGGTATAATACGAGTGGCTGGTCCCCTCTCCGGGATCTTCTTCCTGTGTCTCAATGTCTTCCCTATTCTTTCTCTTCTCTTTCCCTTTCCCTGTTCTTCATCTTCCCCTTCTATTTCAGTTAGCTCTTTTCCTACTACTCCCCTAGCATGGTTTACACAATCCAACCGCCTTTCGCTCTGCATCTGTCGCCTTTCTTCCCGCATCTGCCGGCGCCTATTTTGTTCCGGGCTACTGTCCTCCTCATCCTCTGTTCCTCTTCCATCTCTCTTATCCTCGATCTGAATTACTATATTCAGCTTCTGTGAGCTGCTCTCTGCCTCCCTTTCGCATGTCTCGCTGTCATTCTTCTCACTATATTCCAACTTAGACACGCCGCCTCCCAGTGAGTTACTTTTATCTCCAGTCCTCGGTGTGCTACTTTTGTCTTCAGTCCTCGGTGTGCTGATTTCTATTCTACAGGAACCTGATTTTCTTAAACTCCCATTCCTAGGTGTGCTACCGTCCCCACATGGGCTTAGTTCGGGCAGGCTGCGTGTCTCCCCTCGGCTCTCTGCTCCATGTGGACTGCCTTCTTCCTTTTCAGCTTCTAGTTTGGGTGGGCTGTCAGCATCCCTGTAGCTTCTCGACCCCTGGGGACTATCCGGTCCCTGCGGGCTGCTTTCCCTCCTGTCAATCCCCGATTTTAATGGGCTATCCTCCCCCCAACTGTTGTCTAGTCTCTGAGGGCTGTGCCCAAACCTGGATTTTCACCATCAGTCCAGTTCTCTTAATGGGCTAAGATCCCCTTGTTCCTCTTTTGGCTTGGGAAGAGGCCCTTCCTGTCCTGGGGCGAATGGATGGTTCTCCCACAGGCTTATTTCGCTCTCCTTTCCACTATCTCTTCTTGTTAATTTAAGACATTGTTGCCCAATGCTACATGCATCACAGCAACGTTCTATAGGCTTTGAACCTTTCTTATCCTTTTCCAGGGCTAGTACCAGGGGGTCCTGAGGTGCTACGTTTACCCCACACTCTCTTTGCCACTCTGGTTTGTTTCTTAGGGTAAAGAACATGTCAGCATACATCACTTCGTCCCATTTATTAAGTCGACGGAGGAAGAGCATCAGTTGTAAAATAGTGTTATAATTAGTTGTTCCCTCCGGTGGCCATTTCTCATTGTCATCTAACTTATACAACAGCCACCACTGTGTGCAATATTTAAGGAGTGTCTTTTTACTTATGTTTCCCCCTGGAATCCCTCCCAAGTCCTTCCAGTGTTTTAAGATACATCCTAAGGGGGTTTTCATATTTACGTCCTTACTCTGTTGACTTCCCATAGTTATTCCCTGTGTCGGTTTAACACTTCACACACACAATTTTCAGTCACTTTGTCCTGGCTTCCCGCGTCGCAGCGATGCTGCATCTCATTCACTCTCAACCATACCCACACACCTTTATAAAATAATTCCTACCTTATGGCCTATATCAGAACAGACTGTTTTACCAGGTTTGGTCACGAGAGGTCGCCTACAGACCGTGAGACACCGGTTTGCCAGATTCATGCAATCGCAACCGTAGACAGTATAACAATTGCAGGTTGTAACAATTTTCTTCCGGATATCTATCAACTTATTTTCTTCTAAAAGATTACCGAGAGAGCGGCAAGATGTTTCCTGTAAGATTTTGCAACAGACACATAGAACAGACACAAAAGATCACCGGCTGACAGACCGCTCAGATAGCAGTCTCAGTTCTTAACCCTTAAATCACAGTATTATAACATTAAGCACAATGTTGAAACAGTTTCCCACACAGTAAGAACGAACAAAAGATACCAAGATAAACAGATACTCTCTCCAGCCAGCAGGACTTTAACCTGCGCTTCTGTTACCAGGACTCTAACCCAGTAGCAGGACTTTAACCTGCGTTTCTATTACCGGGACTCTAACCCAGTAGCAGGAGTTTAACCTGCGCAGGATTCTTTACTGGGGCGTCCCCCAGCTTTCCCTTTGGGCGGTCACGTCTGACCCCCGTTTCCCAACAAAGCGCTTTATCCCAAAACCAATAAACAATTAAAATACCTCTTAATTGGAGCAGGAGATGCAGGGAACCCTTCGTCCACCAGAAAGCGCTGGTCCGGGGGGGGGAGTCTCTTCTGACAAAAATTCGTCAGGGCACCCAGAGAGTCCCGACCCCGGACTCGGCCCAGGAGGACCTCTCAAGGCCCGGATCTTCTGTCTGGTTCCATCTGGGTCGCCAGAAATGATGACGAATTTTGCCCCAAAAGGCGAGAATAACTGCTTAAGAGACTCAGCCTAAGTCAGATAAGCAGGAGATATTTTATTGCGACGCGTCGGAGAAATCACAAAATGGATTTCTGAGTTTCCCGTAACAAAAGCAAGCTCTTTTATACAGTTTTGAATATAGGATTACATCAGATCATATACGTAATCATGAATATTCATATGGGGCGTGATGTAGGCGGAGCGTGGGCGGGGACACTTCTTTTGAGGATCATCTTGGTGGTCGTTCCGGTTGCCTTCATCATGGGCTGGGGTCTCCTGATGAGTCTTCCTCTTTAAACTTTTGAACTTCTTTCCTAATTTGGTCAATTCCCGGTGTACTTGGCTTGGTTTCTATAGCTTGGCAAAGTTCTTAGGGTCAGTTTGACATTGTTGGCTCTGAACATGCTTAGCCCATCAGTTCCCCCTATCCCTATCTCTTTCTTGTCATTGTGTTCCATGTTTTAGTTGATTAATTGCTCTATGTGTTTCCTAATACTAGGCCTCCTTCAAATACCTCTTATTCTAAGTTTTAACTCATTATTTCTTGAAGGCTATCTGCTTTGGGGCTTCAGAGGCTCTCACCTGCCATCTAAACCTTGGGGCTCTGTGCTTTCCTTCCTATGGAAAAGAACTGTCCTTCTCAGCCAGGTGCCCATGACCACAAATGGGATTCCACCTCCAACACTACCTTTTGTGACAGACTGGAGGAGATTGTTGTCTCCAAACATTTGGTGTGTGGAGGAGGAAGGGGCAGGTCCAGCCTTGCCCTGCCGTGTGAGCCCAGCACTGCCCTGCCCTGTGACCCCAATCCCCCCAGGGGCCTCCAGTGGATTTACAGTTTCTACCTGACCCACGGCACACTGAACCACCAGCACCGCCGTCCCACTCTGGGCACTGGGGCCCTCTTGGCTCTACTCAGTGCTGCTGCCGTACTTGTGGCACCCCAAACCCTGGTAGGGACTCGTGTCCCCCCACTCCAGGGATTGTGCGCGACTCACACTGCCCCGATCCTCCATGCACCCGGAGCTCTGTTCGGGGTATGTGTGCCAACTCACCAATGGGTTTGCACCCTCAGCACGCCCTGAGGGCGCCTACCAAGCCTTAAGGGGGAAGGCCAACCCCTTGTGTGCCACTCTCATTTCTGTTCCTCTGCATGCCCGGAGGGGGGCCCACCTTATCCCCCTGGGAGGCCACTCACTCACTCCCTCACTCACTCACTCACTCACTCACTCACTCACTCACTCACTCACTCACTGACTCACTCACTCACACACGCTTCTCTTGCTTCCCTTCGTTTGTGGCCGGTCCCCTCGCAGGAGTACAGAACCGCGGTGCTCGAAGGGCCACAGATGCTTCAGGGCTCTGAGCTGTCTGGCCCCGTTGCACACACACTTCTTTTGCTTGCCTCCTACTCCTGCCTCCGGCTTTACTGACTGATGCTCCTCCACACTGTTTGGTCCTAGGCTGCTGCCGACCGCTCCAGATAGGGCCAGATATCCCAGAGGCCCTCAGTCGTCTTCGGGTGTGGCCTGTCCCGGACCAGTCCCCAAGACTGGTATGAATGGCACGTGATCAGCTCTTTAGTGATTTCAGCTTTACTGGAAACAGTCTAGGTAGGGGACCCATGGGGTGTGTGCACACCACCGCTCCTCCCGAGATGGTGAGGAGGAGGAAGAGGAGGAGGTCAGCTCCATCAGCCAGCAGAGCTGGATCTTCTTTCCTCACAAGAGTCTCTGAGTAGGTGCCTCTTGGCATCAGGTTCATAGTCTTTATACTGCTCTTGGCCTGCTCTGGTTAGGCTGACGAAGGTGAAAAGTTTTGACAAGGGTCTTTGATACTGTCTTATGTTCTCTCTGTTTAGAGGTGTTATTTTGATTCTTTATTTGCATGGTTGGTCATTGTTTTAGGGATTTTTGTTATGTAATCCTTTTCTGCTAAGTCCTATGGGAGTTTCATATTTGCTTATTAGGTGACATAATCATCTTCTTTATGGTCTCGGATCCTTCACCATTTTAGATAAGAGTGGGAGCAGCGGGGGTAATACCTAACCGTAAGGAGATTTACATAATTATAAAACCTTTAACAAGCAACTAATAACTAACATTGGAACTTTACATAACTATAAGACATTAAACAAACAATCTAGAACTGTCATTGGAACTTTATATTAACTCCTTGAACAATGTATTCTCTACAACATTGTGGGAAGTTGTGGAACCAAGGGGATCATTGTGGCACTGTTGGGGCCCATGGAACCAAGGAGCCAGTGTGGAAACCAGAGTCCGCTGTGAGCCTGTGGGGTGTAATAACCCAGAACACTGAAATGCTGGAGGCAACCAAAGGCTCCTTTACTCGTGTTTGGTGCACTGGTGAAACACCAGCCAGATATGCACAAGAGGTCAAAATGACACAAAATTTTACTGGCAAAGTACTAAAAATCAAGAAACTTTGGAAGACGTTTCAATGCAACATCCAATTACACAGAAAACATTTATCATAGCAGTAACTTTATTAACTTAGCTCATTTCACCTAGAAACCTTTAAACACGTAAGCTGTTGAGGTACCCAAAAATGTTATATATAAAGAGCATTAGAAGGAGAAAAGAGAGAGACAGAAAGACAGAAGCTCTATAGAAAGACATGCATATGACTATCAGTTCCTAGGGTTCCACTGTGGGTGAGACACAAACCCCAGGAGAAGGCAGAGTCTATACCAGGGGCTGACCTTTTGCTTGGTGTTTTTAAGCCCCCAGGCCTTTGTGAGCCTCCCCCCAGGTGGGATTTCTGATTGCTTGGGCAATCAGGGCTGGGTTAGCACTGTCCGCACTGTGTGACTGATTCACAGCTCATCCCACAGTGTCTCAGGACATTGATCTCATCCAGCCTCTGACCCAGTGACCATGGTGACACTGGGAAACCTCATGCAACCATGGGTCAGTTGTGACCAGGTGGGTCCAAGGACACAATGGTGACACTGGGGAACCTCATGGAACCATGGGTCAGTTGTGACAATGTGGGTCTGTTCAAGATTGCAATGCAAGACGTTTTCTATTACCATCTGTATGGCAGATTATCTTTTGTCAAGTGGGCAGTTTGCCTTATCTCTCTCTTTGAGTGACCACAATCACTCCTCCCTTGGGAGGGGACATCTGCTGATAACAGACTATTGAATGTCTCTGCATGACTGATAAGAACTATAACATCCCATTGAGAGATGTGAGCCCAGAGGGAGGAGCCAAGCATTGCTACCCAGATATAATCCAGAGGTTTTTGAGACACCAGCACGGCTTTCTCCACGGGATTCCCCAGAAAAACAGCAGCTGTCTCTTCTCCCATTGGGTCTTCGGAGGAAGAATACATCCTTCTCTACAGATCCCCCTTGCTCCAACAGAACCACACCTGACACTTCAGGAGGTCTGCAGGCACATTTCCAATTGGACTGCCACCAACACCCTGACCCACAGGGTGTCAGGTTGGGTTCTGACTCTGTCAGTGTTGTTCTAGTGTACTGTACTGTTTATTTTATCATTTTATTTTTTTCCTTTCCCTGTTAAAGAACTGTTATTTCCTGTTCCCATATTTTTGCCTGAAAGCCCCTTAATTTAAAATTTATAGCAATTGAGAGGGGTGGGGAGGATTTACATTCTCCATTTCAGGGGTGGCTCCTGCCTTCCTTAGCAGACTCCTGTTTTTGCAAACCAAGACAGTATTGATGACACTGACAGGGTCAATGCTGTGGGTGTTGATCACACTGACAGGGTTCTGCTGTGGGTATTGATCACACTGGCAAGGTCCCACTGTGGGTATTGATCACACTGACAGGGTCAATGGTGTGGGTATTGATCACACTGACAGGGTCCTGATGTGGGTATTGATCACATTGAAAGGGTCAATACTATGTGTATTGCTCACCATGAGATGCTCAATGCTGTGGGTATTGATCACACTGACAGGGTCAATGCTGGTTCTGCTGTAGGGGACACACTCTTGGGGTGGGCACTGGTCCCACTGTGAATAAATGTTGGGCAGGATGAAAGTTTTACAAGGAACTCTCACAGATATGTATGCATGGCAGAATGATTTTTAAATGTAGAATCTGATGACGGAATAGAAATTAAAGCAAGTTTTGATATAGAAGAAAAGAATTACCAAGCCAGTCTTACTGGATAACCAAGAAGGCAAAGAGCGTATTTGTTAGAAGGGGTTTTTATGACTTAGAGCAAAGGATAAACCCACCTCAAACAAGAAGATGTTTTCACCAAGCAGGAAGATAGCACAGGCAAACAAGGCAGCAAAGCTGCAAGTAGAAAAAAGGTCTCAGAATTTTCCACTGCAAGAAAACTGAAAAACAACTTCTAGTCTAAAATGTGATGTACTAACTTTTAGTGATTGGAGAGCAGTAACATGAATATGGTAATTGTAGTGGTTATAACAGGCTATAGATTACAGTTAAGGAATAGATTGGGTCTACTGTATTAAGATGCTCAGCAAAGAAGAATATATAATATAATAAAAGTATATATATATAAGAAATATATAAGAAAATATATAATAAAACTATTATCTGTAATATAAAACTAAAAATATTTTAAAATATATTAAAATAAATAATATTAAATTAAAATAATAAATAAGTAAATAAAATAAATTTTAAAAAATTAAAAAATAAAATAAAAATATATTGAACTAAAATAAAAAATAAATTAAAAATATATAATAAAGGTATATAATATATGCGAAACCAAAGGGTCTCCAGGCCTGTCTGCAGCTGGAGCTGACAGCTGCGGGCACAGCTCTGTCACCCACAGCCCTGGACTGCTGTGACACCTTGGATGGAATAAACTGCATTTTGTGTACAATAAACTGCATTTTGTACACAATAAACTGCATTTTGTATACAATAAACTGCATTTTGGGTACGATAAACCACATTTTGTGTACAACAAACTGCATTTTGTCTACAATAAACTGCATTTTGGAGAGCAGCCTGGAGTCCCACATCCCTCATTCAGCTCTCACAGGTGTGGGTGATGAAGATGAAGCTGATGATGATGATGATGGTGTGAGCAGTGTCATGGTGACGCTGTCAGTGGTGTTGGATGAGGAAGATGTGATGATGATGAAGGCACTGTGAGCAGTGTCCCAGCCTGCCCTGCTCAGGAAGGCAGAGGGAGCCCTGGGAGACCCAGAGTGGCTTCGCTCAGGGTGGGGGAGAAACAAAAGACCCCCAGAACTGGGTGAGGGGGGACAGGGACATGGGACAGACAGACGGACAGGGGACAGACACAGGGACAGACAGATGGACAGACATAGGGACAGGGAGAAGACACAGGGACAGGGACAGACACAGGGATAGATCAAAGGGACGGACAGAGGGACAGGGGACAGACACATGGACATGGGACCGACACAGGGACAGAGACAGGGACAGATAGATGGAGAGGGGACAGACACAGGGACAGACAGGAGACAGACACAGGGACAGACAGACGGACAGCGGACAGACACAGGGATCGACAGAGGGACACAGACAGGGGACAGACACAGACACAGGGATAGACAGAGGGACAGGGGCATGAGCACACACCCATCCATATGAAAAAAGCACCCATGAACACACAGAGTTGCTTTGCTGAAGAGTTTATTGATTATTGATAATTGATTATTGATTATCAATCATTGATTATCATTTATCGACAATCGATTGTTCCAGGGCCATTCCCAGGCTCCCAGGGAACCTCTCCAGGGATGATCAAATCCTGACGGCCTGACAGGGACAGGAGCTGAGTGTGACCCCAGGGTGACCCCAGGGTGACCCCAGTGTGTCTCCAGAGCCCCCCAGAGACACCCAAACCCCCCCAGAGCCCCCGAGGACCATCCCGAACTGGGGCAAACTGGGGGGCACTGGGGAGTACTGGGATGTCCTCAGTGCCATCCCCAGCACAGAGGATGCTCTGAGCCCAGCACTGGGCTATACTGGGATGCACTGGGATGCACACTGGTCTATACTGGTCCATACTGGGATGCCCCCAGTGCCATCCCTAGCACAGCTCCGGGTACCCACCTCAGCCCTCTGCACTCTGAAGCCTTTGGGTTTCTGCAGAGATGGGGCAGAGGGCACCGGAGTCACCATGGGGCCACCGGGGTCACTGAGGGGTCACCAGCCCAGCTGGGCGGAGGGGCCCAACTGGCCTCCAATATCCCCCAGTGTCCCCCAGTGTGCCCCAGTTCCCCCTCAGTATCCCCCAGTTTTCCCAGTTCCTCCAGTTCCCCCTCAGTATCCCCCAGTTCCCCCAGTTCCCCCAGTCCATCCCAGTTCCCCCCAATTCCCCCCAGTCCATCCAAGTTCCCCCCAGTATCCCCAGTTCCCCCCAGTTCTGCCCAGTTCATCCCAGTATTCTGCAGTTCCCTCCGTATCCCCCAGTCCATCCCAGTTCCTCCCCAGCCCATCCCAGTCCATCCCAGTCCATTCCAGTTCCCCCAGTCCATCCCAGTCCATCCCAGTTCCCCCAGTCTCACCTTGATGCAGCCCCCAATGCCTCCCACGATCCCGGAATGCAGGGGCAGAGCAAAGGGGATTTGGGGGTTTAAGGATTTGGGATTTGGGGATTTGGGATTTTGGGACTGGGGGCTTTTGGGGATTGGGGGATTTGGGGATTGGGGGACTTGGGTATTGGGGGTTTGGATTTGGGATTTGGGAGTTGGGGATTTGGGAGATTTGGGGTTTGGGGGATTATGGGATTGGAAGATTTGGGGTTTTGGATTTGAGGATTGGGGAATTGGGATTTCAGGGTTGGGGGTTTGGGGGTTTGGGATTTGGGGATTTAGGAATTTAGGGATTTGGGGATTTGGGGATTGGGGATTTGGGGATTTGGGGGCTGTACTGGGATGTCCTGGGCTATACTGGGCTATACTGGTACCCACCTGCCAATTTGGTGGCATTGCCACCAATTTGCCACCAATTTGCTGTGGGGACAGCAGGAGATGTCCCCAAGGTCACTGGGGTGTCCCCCATTGCCCCCCATTGTCCCCCATTGCCCCCAGTGCCCCCCATTGCTCCCCAGTACCCCCCAGTGCCCCCAGTGCCCCCCCAGTCCATCCCATTATCTTCCAGTCAATCCCAGGGCCCCCAGAACATCTCAGTCCATCCCAGTGGCCCCAGTCCATCCCAGTTTCCCCAGTCCATCCCAGTCGATTCCAGTGCCCCCAGTCCATCCCAGTCCATTCCAGTGCCCCCCAGTCCATCCCAGTCCATCCCAGTGCTCCCCAGTCCATCCCAGTCCATCCCAATTCATCTCAGTCCATCCCAGTCCATCAAAGTCCATCCAAGTACCCCCAGTGCCCCCAGTCTCACACCAGCACAGATCACTCCGCTGCCCTCCATCTTGGCCTGGGCAGGGACAGCAAAGGTTGGTCAGGGGATGGGATGGGATGAGGAGCCCCAAAAGGATGAGATGGGATGGGATCCATGGAATGGATGGGATTTTTGGGGAGCCCCAACAAAATGGGATGGGATCAACGGGATCAATGGGCAGGGATGGAATGGGATCAATGGGATCAATAGAATGGGATGGGGTGGGATTAAGGATGGGATCGGGAATCCCAAAGGAATGGGATGGGATCCATGGGATGGGATCCATGGGATGGATGGGATGGGACTTCTTGGGAGACCCCAGCCCTGAGCCCAGCCCAGGGCCCTGCAGCCTCACCTGGCTCTGAGCTGGCAGGCACAGCAGGATGGAGAAGAGCAGGGCCACGCTGAGCACAGCCACCTTCATCTTCCTCTGGCTCTGGGCAGCGCTGCCTGAGGCTGCAGCAGGTGAGGAGCACCTTTATCCCTGCCGGGACTCCTCCCTGCACCCTCCCTGCCAGCCCCCAGGCCAGAGCCCGGCTTGGCACAGCCCCCAGCCCTGGCCACAAGCCCAGCCCTGGCACAGAGCCCATCCCACCCCACCTGTGGCACGGATCTAGCCCCCTCGCCCGGCATCCCTCCAGCTTCCTGCACGGGGCAGCTGCCCCTGGAAGGGCCCAGGCACCTGGGGGGCCAAGGGGGGCAGGCAGGGAGCCAAAGGCACCTAGGCACCCTGTGGGGACAAACCCCAGTCCAACGCAATCCATCCTCCAACAGCTCCCCAGTCTCGGGGTTTTGCTGCTCAGGGTGACCCCAGATGTGGCACAAAGTCTCTTTTCCCATCCTGGCAGTCAGAGGAGTCAGACCTCTTCATTTCTCATTGCCAAGGTTGTTTATTGTTTTTTATCTATAAAATTCTTTCTCTGCCTGCCCAGGTCCACTCAGCAAGACAGTCCAGGCACTCTACCTCCTTTGGGGTGATGTTATATTTTTATATATTTTTATTTATACTTTATATATTTATATATTTTATAGATATTTATATATTACTATTTACACATATTTTATATGTTACAATTTTTACATATTTTTACATATTTATATATATCTTATATTTGTATTTTATTATTATATATTTATTTATATTTATAGATATAATGTTTTTATCTATTTATGTATTCTATTTTGTATATATTTATACATATTTATATATATTTATATTTTATTTATATATTTATTTAGAATTATATAATATTTATTTATCTATTTGTTTATTTATGTATTTTAGATTTCTATTTTTTTGAAAACTACGTGTAAAATATTTACAATTCCTTCCCAATGCCCATCACCTACATTAGACAGTGAGCTTCTACCCTAAACTAACCCAAAAAGTGCCGCCATCACCCAGACAATGGAGGCCAAGAAGAAGAAGAAGGACAAAGGCTGGACACACCCAGATCCCCCCATCTTGCCCCCTGAACCCCCACTCTAAAAACCCCAAAATTCTCCATTTTCACCCTGTGACAAATTCACTCGCATTCCACTCAAACTCTCTTGCCTTGTAATTCTTCCCATCAAGGTGGGGATTTGCTCCAAGGGCCACAATCCCCGTCCCAGCTGTCCTAGGCTCTGAGCCCCCCTGGAGCCATCCAAGACAGACAGATAGACATGCTGGGGCCTGACGGCCCAGGGGAGATCCCCTGCCTGCCCCACTGTCCGACCCAGCCCAACTGGATCCTGCTGGATCCCCCAATCCAATCCTGCTCCTGTGCGCCATGGAGAGAGATTTGGGGATCAGAATCTAATTTTATTGTGGGATACAATAAATACATAATAATATATTGGGGACATATCATTATATATTTTTAAATTGTCAATATTATTAATATTAAAGTATTATTATTTATTAAAATTTAAAATAATATAATAATAATAATTATGTATATTAAATTATATAGTATACATATTTTAATAATATAAAAGTATATACTACTAAATTATATAATTATAAATGATATCTCTTATTTATTAAATTATTATAATAGTTTAACTATTATTAATATCATATATAATTAAATTATCAATATTATTACTATTAAAATGTACTATAATATAAATAATAAATATATAATATTTATTATATATAATAAACATAATCATTAGATATTATTATAATTAATATATATTTATCTATAAAATATATATTAAATTTATATAGAATCATCTATATAATATATAGATTTATAACTATATATTATCTTAATAGATATAATAAATACTAATAACACTACTAATATAATAAATATATAATAATATCTCATTTCAGGGACACCAGCAATGTGTGCTGCAATGATTGGGTAACAATCACACACACAAATTTATGCAAATAAATAATAAATGTGCTAAATAAATAGATAAATAAATGAAATATAATTAATAGATGCAAATAAATATTAAATATGCAAATAAATACATTTGGCAGAGTTTAATGAGATTTTCTTTTTCTGCTGAACCTGTCTCATTTAATCTCCTTGCAATCCAGGTCTAATTTTCACAGCTCCCTTTGCTTTTGCCATCCTGGTATCAAATCTCTGCTGTTCCCCAGGCCCAGAGTCCATCCCCTGCCTGGTGTCCCCCAACATCCCAACAGCTCCCAGAGCCCAAGGGCTGCCCCTGACCAGGGCTCCCCTTCCTGCCCGAGGCTCCAGCCCAGCCCTGAGCCCTGGCAGGGGGGAAAATGGCATTTAATCATTGGCTTTGGGCAAATATTCACATGGAAATTCTATGTGCTGTGTCAGAAAGTTGTGCTGGGTTAACTTTTTAGTAGTTTGGTAAATCTAATTTTAGGGTAAAACATAATGTTAAAATAGAAACTCTGCTATGTGAGATACTTTTTTTTAAAGAAAGGACTTGCACTGAGATAGCAGCTACAGGACACTTAATCTTTCAGAGAATTTATTGGTTTCTTATCATAAAAAATGAACTTTTTCCCACCTTGAATGTGCTGTTAAAATTCAGAGGAAGAAGCTGACACTGACCAGACAGAATCGTGTGTTTGAATGGAATTTATGCATCATGTATGAGGGGTATGAACATGCAGCAGGTTATTGCTTTTAAGGGTTAATCCTCTGTTGATGTGGGTCCTTCCTTGTGCTAATTTTGCCCAGAAAAAGGTACCCCGACTGTCCAGAACTCTTTGTTTTTATTTTCTCATATTGTCCTAATCCAAATTATCCAAATTATTACTACTCTAACTGCATTGCTATTTTTATAACCATTTTATTACCATTAAACTTTTACAATTTCCAACTCAAGTTCTTTGCAGGGCTTTTCCCCAGGTGGCCCCGAGGGCTCAGAGCAAGGAGAGTCCCTGGCAAAATGCAGTTTATTGTACCCAAAATGCAGTTTATTGTACTCAAAATGCAATTTATTGTATCCCCCCCTCTGGCAGGGCTCCCAGAGCTGCCAGAGCCTACATTTCCCATGGACACCCAGGGACGTTTCCAGGAGATGTTCCCTGCTCGGGGACACTGCCCACACTGCAGGGACCTGGGGTGGGACAGGGGGGAAACCCTGCAGGGCCTGCCCCGACTGTTTGCCTTGGATTGGGGAGCACCAGCAGTGACCTGGAAGGTTCCAGAAGGTTTTCCTGTTATCTGTGGGTGCTTTGTGCCTCTGTTGGGGAATTGAGCAGCCAGCAGTGACCTGGAAGGTTCCAGAAGGTTTTCCTGTTATCTGTGGGTGCTTTGTGCCTCTGTTGGGGAATTGAGCAGCCAGCAGTGACCTGGAAGGTTCCAGAAGGTTTTCCTGTTATCTGTGGGTGCTTTGTTCCTCCTTTGTGCGGAATTGAGGACCCAGCAGTGATCTGGAAGGTTTTCCTGTTATCTGTGGGTGCTTTGTGCCTCCTTTGTGCACAATTCAGGAATGGTGTTGGCTCAGGGACATTCCCAGCCCTGCACACCCCAGGGGCCGTTCCAGATGATCCCAGCCTTGGCTCCATGGGCTCTGCACTCGCCTGCTCCTGGTTTGGGATCATTGGAAGAGGGAAATGTTCCCAGTTTGGTGTCTGGGGCAGGGATGGGCTGGAGAAGTGACCAGGGCGAGGCTGAGGTGCAGCTGATCCGCCCTGGGCTGTGTCCCTGCCTCTCCCTGGCACAATCTGGAAAATTCCTGATTTCCTTCTCATCCATCCCGAGGGATTTTTTCCCCACTCAGGTTCCAAATCAATTCCTGGCCTGGCCATTGTACCCAGGCTGTGACCACAGGGGGAACAGAGGAGCCTGATCTACCCACATTTACATCTTCTGAGAGCCTGAATGAGGGATGTGGGACTCCATGCAGCTCTTCAAAATGCAGTTTATTGTACCCAAAATCCAGTTTATTGTCTCCAAAATCCAGTTTATTGTCTCCAAAATGCAGTTTATTGTACACGAAATCCGGTTCATTATATCCAAAATGCAGTTTATTGCATCCAAACTGCAGTTTATTGGATCTAAAAGGCAGTTTATTGAACCCCAAATGCTGAGTATTGCTCAAAAAGTGCTGTTTATTTTACACAAAATGCAGTTTGTTGTGTCCAGGATGTTACAGCAGTCCAGGGTCTTGCCTCTTGAACCCCCATTCTAAAACCCCAAAATTCTACATTTTCCCCCTGTGATAAATTCCCTGTCATTTTACTCATACTCTTGTGGCTTGTAACTCCTCGCACAAAGTTAGGAATTGTTTCCATTGGCTAAAATTGAAGGCACAGGTGGTTGTGACTCTGTGTCAAGGTCTCTGAAGGATTTTTAAATGTAGAGTCTGCTGAAGGAATAGAGATGGAAGCAAGTTTTGATATAGAAGGAAAGAATTGCTGAGCCAGTCTTACTGGATAACCAAGGAGGCAAAGGGTGTGTTAGTTAGAAAGGGTTTTTATGACTTAGAGCAAAGGATAAACCCACCTCAAGCAAGAAGATGTTTTTACCGAGCAGGAAGATAGCACAGGCAAACAAGGCAGCAAAGCTGCAAGTAGAAAAAAGGTCTCAGAATTTTCCACTGCAAGAAAACTGAAAAACAACTTCTAGTCTAAAATGTGATGTACTAACGTTTAGTGATTGGAGAATAGTAACATGAATATGGTAATTAAAAATGAATATGGTAATTGTAGTGGTTATGATAGGCAATAGATAACAGTTAAGGTATAGATGTGTTCTACTGTTTTAAGATGCTCAGCAAAGAAAAGTATATAATATAATAAAAGTGTATGCATAGAATAAAATATATAATAAAAATATAAAACATAAAATAAAAAAATGCACAATTATGAAGTTAAAAATAAATAAAAATAGAAAATAAAAAATAAATAATAATATAATAAAGGAATATTATTAAATGCATAATAATATATAAAAATAATAAATAAATTTATAAAATGAAATATATAAATATATTTTTAAAATAAAGGAAAGATATATTCAAAATAAAATAAAATAAAATAAATTAAAATAAAATAAATTATATATAATAAAATATATCATAAAAATATATAATAAAATATATTAGAATAAAATAAATAAAATAAATAATATAATATTAAAAAAATGAATACATTAATGAAATATAAAAATATTTTAAAATAAAATAAAATATATTAAAATAAAAAATAATGACTAATTTAAAAATGGATAATAAAATATATAATTATAAAAATAAATAAAACAATAATAATATATCAAAATAAAAATAGAAAAATATACAGATTTTAAAGTAAAATTTTTAAATACATATTGAAAATAAAATAAAATAAATATAATTTTAAATCTATAATAAAATCATAAAATAAACGTATATAATATAACCAAAACCAAGGGGTCTCCAGGCCTGCCTTCAGCTGGAGCTGACAGCTGTGGGCACAGCTCTGTCACCCACGGCCCGGGACTGCTGTGACGCCTTGGGAACAATGAACTGCATTTTAGAAACAATAAACTGGATTTTGTGTACAATAAACTGGATTTTGGAGACAATAAACTGGATTTTGGAGACAATAAACTGGATTTTGGGTACAATAAACTGCATTTTGAAGAGCTGCATGGAGTCCCACATCCCTCATTCAGGCTCTCAGAAGATGTAAATGTGGGTAGATCAGGCTCCTCTGTTCCCCCTGTGGTCACAGCCTGGGTACAATGGCCAGGCCAGGAATTGATTTGGAACCTGAGTGGGGAAAAAATCCCTCGGGATGGATGAGAAGGAAATCAGGAATTTTCCAGATTGTGCCAGGGAGAGGCAGGGACACAGCCCAGGGCGGATCAGCTGCACCTCAGCCTCGCCCTGGTCACTTCTCCAGCCCATCCCTGCCCCAGACACCAAACTGGGAACATTTCCCTCTTCCAATGATCCCAAACCAGGAGCAGGTGAGTGCAGAGCCCATGGAGCCAAGGCTGGGATCATCTGGAACGGCCCCTGGGGTGTGCAGGGCTGGGAATGTCCCTGAGCCAACACCATTCCTGAATTGTGCACAAAGGAGGAACAAGCACCCACAGATAACAGGAAAACCTTCTGGAACCTTCCAGGTCACTGCTGGCTGCTCAATTCCCCAACAGAGGCACAAAGCACCCACAGATAACAGGAAAACCTTCTGGAACCTTCCAGGTCACTGCTGGTGCTCCCCAATCCAAGGCAAACAGTCGGGGCAGGCCCTGCAGGGTTTCCCCCCTGTCCCACCCCAGGTCCCTGCAGTGTGGGCAGTGTCCCCGAGCAGGGAACATCTCCTGGAAACGTCCCTGGGTGTCCATGGGAAATGTAGGCTCTGGCAGCTCTGGGAGCCCTGCCAGAGGGGGGGATACAATAAACTGCATTTTGAGTACAATAAACTGCATTTTGGGTACAATAAACTGCATTTTGCCAGGGACTCTCCTTGCTCTGAGCCCTCGGGGCCACCTGGGGAAAAGCCCTGCAAAGAACTTGAGTTGGAAATTGTAAAAGTTTAATGGTAATAAAATGGTTATAAAAATAGCAATGCAGTTAGAGTAGTAATAATTTGGATAATTTGGATTAGGACAATATGAGAAAATAAAAACAAAGAGTTCTGGACAGTCGGGGTACCTTTTTCTGGGCAAAATTAGCACAAGGAAGGACCCACATCAACAGAGGATTAACCCTTAAAAGCAATAACCTGCTGCATGTTCATACCCCTCATACATGATGCATAAATTCCATTCAAACACACGATTCTGTCTGGTCAGTGTCAGCTTCTTCCTCTGAATTTTAACAGCACATTCAAGGTGGGAAAAAGTTCATTTTTTATGATAAGAAACCAATAAATTCTCTGAAAGATTAAGTGTCCTGTAGCTGCTATCTCAGTGCAAGTCCTTTCTTTAAAAAAAAGTATCTCACATAGCAGAGTTTCTATTTTAACATTATGTTTTACCCTAAAATTAGATTTACCAAACTACTAAAAAGTTAACCCAGCACAACTTTCTGACACAGCACATAGAATTTCCATGTGAATATTTGCCCAAAGCCAATGATTAAATGCCATTTTCCCCCCTGCCAGGGCTCAGGGCTGGGCTGGAGCCTCGGGCAGGAAGGGGAGCCCTGGTCAGGGGCAGCCCTTGGGCTCTGGGAGCTGTTGGGATGTTGGGGGACACCAGGCAGGGGATGGACTCTGGGCCTGGGGAACAGCAGAGATTTGATACCAGGATGGCAAAAGCAAAGGGAGCTGTGAAAATTAGACCTGGATTGCAAGGAGATTAAATGAGACAGGTTCAGCAGAAAAAGAAAATCTCATTAAACTCTGCCAAATGTATTTATTTGCATATTTAATATTTATTTGCATCTATTAATTATATTTCATTTATTTATCTATTTATTTAGCACATTTATTATTTATTTGCATAAATTTGTGTGTGTGATTGTTACCCAATCATTGCAGCACACATTGCTGGTGTCCCTGAAATGAGATATTATTATATATTTATTATATTAGTAGTGTTATTAGTATTTATTATATCTATTAAGATAATATATAGTTATAAATCTATATATTATATAGATGATTCTATATAAATTTAATATATATTTTATAGATAAATATATATTAATTATAATAATATCTAATGATTATGTTTATTATATATAATAAATATTATATATTTATTATTTATATTATAGTACATTTTAATAGTAATAATATTGATAATTTAATTATATATGATATTAATAATAGTTAAACTATTATAATAATTTAATAAATAAGAGATATCATTTATAATTATATAATTTAGTAGTATATACTTTTATATTATTAAAATATGTATACTATATAATTTAATATACATAATTATTATTATTATATTATTTTAAATTTTAATAAATAATAATACTTTAATATTAATAATATTGACAATTTAAAAATATATAATGATATGTCCCCAATATATTATTATGTATTTATTGTATCCCACAATAAAATTAGATTCTGATCCCCAAATCTCTCTCCATGGCGCACAGGAGCAGGATTGGATTGGGGGATCCAGCAGGATCCAGTTGGGCTGGGTCGGACAGTGGGGCAGGCAGGGGATCTCCCCTGGGCCGTCAGGCCCCAGCATGTCTATCTGTCTGTCTTGGATGGCTCCAGGGGGGCTCAGAGCCTAGGACAGCTGGGACGGGGATTGTGGCCCTTGGAGCAAATCCCCACCTTGATGGGAAGAATTACAAGGCAAGAGAGTTTGAGTGGAATGCGAGTGAATTTGTCACAGGGTGAAAATGGAGAATTTTGGGGTTTTTAGAGTGGGGGTTCAGGGGGCAAGATGGGGGGATCTGGGTGTGTCCAGCCTTTGTCCTTCTTCTTCTTCTTGGCCTCCATTGTCTGGGTGATGGCGGCACTTTTTGGGTTAGTTTAGGGTAGAAGCTCACTGTCTAATGTAGGTGATGGGCATTGGGAAGGAATTGTAAATATTTTACACGTAGTTTTCAAAAAAATAGAAATCTAAAATACATAAATAAACAAATAGATAAATAAATATTATATAATTCTAAATAAATATATAAATAAAATATAAATATATATAAATATGTATAAATATATACAAAATAGAATACATAAATAGATAAAAACATTATATCTATAAATATAAATAAATATATAATAATAAAATACAAATATAAGATATATATAAATATGTAAAAATATGTAAAAATTGTAACATATAAAATATGTGTAAATAGTAATATATAAATATCTATAAAATATATAAATATATAAAGTATAAATAAAAATATATAAAAATATAACATCACCCCAAAGGAGGTAGAGTGCCTGGACTGTCTTGCTGAGTGGACCTGGGCAGGCAGAGAAAGAATTTTATAGATAAAAAACAATAAACAACCTTGGGAACGAGAAATGAAGAGGTCTGACTCCTCTGACTGCCAGGATGGGAAAAGAGACTTTGTGCCACATCTGGGGTCACCCTGAGCAGCAAAACCCCGAGACTGGGGAGCTGTTGGAGGATGGATTGCGTTGGACTGGGGTTTGTCCCCACAGGGTGCCCAGGTGCCTTTGGCTCCCTGCCTGCCCCCCTTGGCCCCCCAGGTGCCTGGGCCCTTCCAGGGGCAGCTGCCCCGTGCAGGAAGCTGGAGGGATGCCGGGCGAGGGGGCTGGATCCGTGCCACAGGTGGGGTGGGATGGGCTCTGTGCCAGGGCTGGGCTTGTGGCCAGGGCTGGGGCTGTGCCAAGCCGGGCTCTGGCCTGGGGGCTGGCAGGGAGGGTGCAGGGAGGAGTCCCGGCAGGGATAAAGGTGCTCCTCACCTGCTGCAGCCTCAGGCAGCGCTGCCCAGAGCCAGAGGAAGATGAAGGTGGCTGTGCTCAGCGTGGCCCTGCTCTTCTCCATCCTGCTGTGCCTGCCAGCTCAGAGCCAGGTGAGGCTGCAGGGCCCTGGGCTGGGCTCAGGGCTGGGGTCTCCCAAGAAGTCCCATCCCATCCATCCCATGGATCCCATCCCATGGATCCCATCCCATTCCTTTGGGATTCCCGATCCCATCCTTAATCCCACCCCATCCCATTCTATTGATCCCATTGATCCCATTCCATCCCTGCCCATTGATCCCGTTGATCCCATCCCATTTTGTTGGGGCTCCCCAAAAATCCCATCCATTCCATGGATCCCATCCCATCTCATCCTTTTGGGGCTCCTCATCCCATCCCATCCCCTGACCAACCTTTGCTGTCCCTGCCCAGGCCAAGATGGAGGGCAGCGGAGTGATCTGTGCTGGTGTGAGACTGGGGGCACTGGGGGTACTTGGATGGACTTTGATGGACTGGGATGGACTGAGATGAATTGGGATGGACTGGGATGGACTGGGGAGCACTGGGATGGACTGGGATGGACTGGGGGGCACTGGAATGGACTGGGATGGACTGGGGGCACTGGAATCGACTGGGATGGACTAGGGAAACTGGGATGGACTGGGGCCACTGGGATGGACTGGGATGTTCTGGGGGCCCTGGGATTGACTGGAAGATAATGGGATGGACTGGGGGGGCACTGGGGGGTACTGGGGAGCAATGGGGCCACTGGGGGCAATGGGGGACAATGGGGGGCAATGGGGGACACCCCAGTGACCTTGGGGACATCTCCTGCTGTCCCCACAGCAAATTGGTGGCATTGGCAATGGCCAGGTGGGTACCAGTATAGCCCAGTATAGCCCAGGACATCCCAGTACAGCCCCCAAATCCCCCAACCCCCCAAATCCCCAAATCCCCAATCCCCAAATCCCCAAATCCCTAAATTCCTAAATCCCCAAATCCCAAACCCCCAAACCCCCAACCCTGAAATCCCAATTCCCCAATCCTCAAATCCAAAACCCCAAATCTTCCAATCCCATAATCCCCCAAACCCCAAATCTCCCAAATCCCCAACTCCCAAATCCCAAATCCAAACCCCCAATACCCAAGTCCCCCAATCCCCAAATCCCCCAATCCCCAAAAGCCCCCAGTCCCAAAATCCCAAATCCCCAAATCCCAAATCCTTAAACCCCCAAATCCCCTTTGCTCTGCCCCTGCATTCCGGGATCGTGGGAGGCATTGGGGGCTGCATCAAGGTGAGACTGGGGGAACTGGGATGGACTGGGATGGACTGGGGGAACTGGAATGGACTGGGATGGACTGGGATGGGCTGGGGAGGAACTGGGATGGACTGGGGGATACGGAGGGAACTGCAGAATACTGGGATGAACTGGGCAGAACTGGGGGGAACTGGGGATACTGGGGGGAACTTGGATGGACTGGGGGGAATTGGGGGGAACTGGGATGGACTGGGGGAACTGGGGGAACTGGGGGATACTGAGGGGGAACTGGAGGAACTGGGAAAACTGGGGGATACTGAGGGGGAACTGGGGCACACTGGGGGACACTGGGGGATATTGGAGGCCAGTTGGGCCCCTCCGCCCAGCTGGGCTGGTGACCCCTCAGTGACCCCGGTGGCCCCATGGTGACTCCGGTGCCCTCTGCCCCATCTCTGCAGAAACCCAAAGGCTTCAGAGTGCAGAGGGCTGAGGTGGGTACCCGGAGCTGTGCTAGGGATGGCACTGGGGGCATCCCAGTATGGACCAGTATAGACCAGTGTGCATCCCAGTGCATCCCAGTATAGCCCAGTGCTGGGCTCAGAGCATCCTCTGTGCTGGGGATGGCACTGAGGACATCCCAGTACTCCCCAGTGCCCCCCAGTTTGCCCCAGTTCGGGATGGTCCTCGGGGGCTCTGGGGGGGTTTGGGTGTCTCTGGGGGGCTCTGGAGACACACTGGGGTCACCCTGGGGTCACCCTGGGGTCACACTCAGCTCCTGTCCCTGTCAGGCCGTCAGGATTTGATCATCCCTGGAGAGGTTCCCTGGGAGCCTGGGAATGGCCCTGGAACAATCGATTGTCGATAAATGATAATCAATGATTGATAATCAATAATCAATTATCAATAATCAATAAACTCTTCAGCAAAGCAACTCTGTGTGTTCATGGGTGCTTTTTTCATATGGATGGGTGTGTGCTCATGCCCCTGTCCCTCTGTCTATCCCTGTGTCTGTGTCTGTCCCCTGTCTGTGTCCCTCTGTCGATCCCTGTGTCTGTCCGCTGTCCGTCTGTCTGTCCCTGTGTCTGTCTCCTGTCTGTCCCTGTGTCTGTCCCCTCTCCATCTATCTGTCCCTGTCTCTGTCCCTGTGTCGGTCCCATGTCCATGTGTCTGTCCCCTGTCCCTCTGTCCGTCCCTTTGATCTATCCCTGTGTCTGTCCCTGTCCCTGTGTCTTCTCCCTGTCCCTATGTCTGTCCATCTGTCTGTCCCTGTGTCTGTCCCCTGTCCGTCTGTCTGTCCCATGTCCCTGTCCCCCCTCACCCAGTTCTGGGGGTCTTTTGTTTCTCCCCCACCCTGAGCGAAGCCACTCTGGGTCTCCCAGGGCTCCCTCTGCCTTCCTGAGCAGGGCAGGCTGGGACACTGCTCACAGTGCCTTCATCATCATCACATCTTCCTCATCCAACACCACTGACAGCGTCACCATGACACTGCTCACACCATCATCATCATCATCAGCTTCATCTTCATCACCCACACCTGTGAGAGCTGAATGAGGGATGTGGGACTCCAGGCTGCTCTCCAAAATGCAGTTTATTGTAGACAAAATGCAGTTTGTTGTACACAAAATGTGGTTTATCGTACCCAAAATGCAGTTTATTGTATACAAAATGCAGTTTATTGTGTACAAAATGCAGTTTATTGTACACAAAATGCAGTTTATTCCATCCAAGGTGTCACAGCAGTCCAGGGCTGTGGGTGACAGAGCTGTGCCCGCAGCTGTCAGCTCCAGCTGCAGACAGGCCTGGAGACCCTTTGGTTTCGCATATATTATATACCTTTATTATATATTTTTAATTTATTTTTTATTTTAGTTCAATATATTTTTATTTTATTTTTTAATTTTTTAAAATTTATTTTATTTACTTATTTATTATTTTAATTTAATATTATTTATTTTAATATATTTTAAAATATTTTTAGTTTTATATTACAGATAATAGTTTTATTATATATTTTCTTATATATTTATTATATATATATACTTTTATTATATTATATATTCTTCTTTGCTGAGCATCTTAATACAGTAGACCCAATCTATTCCTTAACTGTAATCTATAGCCTGTTATAACCACTACAATTACCATATTCATGTTACTGCTCTCCAATCACTAAAAGTTAGTACATCACATTTTAGACTAGAAGTTGTTTTTCAGTTTTCTTGCAGTGGAAAATTCTGAGACCTTTTTTCTACTTGCAGCTTTGCTGCCTTGTTTGCCTGTGCTATCTTCCTGCTTGGTGAAAACATCTTCTTGTTTGAGGTGGGTTTATCCTTTGCTCTAAGTCATAAAAACCCCTTCTAACAAATACGCTCTTTGCCTTCTTGGTTATCCAGTAAGACTGGCTTGGTAATTCTTTTCTTCTATATCAAAACTTGCTTTAATTTCTATTCCGTCATCAGATTCTACATTTAAAAATCATTCTGCCATGCATACATATCTGTGAGAGTTCCTTGTAAAACTTTCATCCTGCCCAACATTTATTCACAGTGGGACCAGTGCCCACCCCAAGAGTGTGTCCCCTACAGCAGAACCAGCATTGACCCTGTCAGTGTGATCAATACCCACAGCATTGAGCATCTCATGGTGAGCAATACACATAGTATTGACCCTTTCAATGTGATCAATACCCACATCAGGACCCTGTCAGTGTGATCAATACCCACACCATTGACCCTGTCAGTGTGATCAATACCCACAGTGGGACCTTGCCAGTGTGATCAATACCCACAGCAGAACCCTGTCAGTGTGATCAACACCCACAGCATTGACCCTGTCAGTGTCATCAATACTGTCTTGGTTTGCAAAAACAGGAGTCTGCTAAGGAAGGCAGGAGCCACCCCTGAAATGGAGAATGTAAATCCTCCCCACCCCTCTCAATTGCTATAAATTTTAAATTAAGGGGCTTTCAGGCAAAAATATGGGAACAGGAAATAACAGTTCTTTAACAGGGAAAGGAAAAAAATAAAATGATAAAATAAACAGTACAGTACACTAGAACAACACTGACAGAGTCAGAACCCAACCTGACACCCTGTGGGTCAGGGTGTTGGTGGCAGTCCAATTGGAAATGTGCCTGCAGACCTCCTGAAGTGTCAGGTGTGGTTCTGTTGGAGCAAGGGGGATCTGTAGAGAAGGATGTATTCTTCCTCCGAAGACCCAATGGGAGAAGAGACAGCTGCTGTTTTTCTGGGGAATCCCGTGGAGAAAGCCGTGCTGGTGTCTCAAAAACCTCTGGATTATATCTGGGTAGCAATGCTTGGCTCCTCCCTCTGGGCTCACATCTCTCAATGGGATGTTATAGTTCTTATCAGTCATGCAGAGACATTCAATAGTCTGTTATCAGCAGATGTCCCCTCCCAAGGGAGGAGTGATTGTGGTCACTCAAAGAGAGAGATAAGGCAAACTGCCCACTTGACAAAAGATAATCTGCCATACAGATGGTAATAGAAAACGTCTTGCATTGCAATCTTGAACAGACCCACATTGTCACAACTGACCCATGGTTCCATGAGGTTCCCCAGTGTCACCATTGTGTCCTTGGACCCACCTGGTCACAACTGACCCATGGTTGCATGAGGTTTCCCAGTGTCACCATGGTCACTGGGTCAGAGGCTGGATGAGATCAATGTCCTGAGACACTGTGGGATGAGCTGTGAATCAGTCACACAGTGCGGACAGTGCTAACCCAGCCCTGATTGCCCAAGCAATCAGAAATCCCACCTGGGGGGAGGCTCACAAAGGCCTGGGGGCTTAAAAACACCAAGCAAAAGGTCAGCCCCTGGTATAGACTCTGCCTTCTCCTGGGGTTTGTGTCTCACCCACAGTGGAACCCTAGGAACTGATAGTCATATGCATGTCTTTCTATAGAGCTTCTGTCTTTCTGTCTCTCTCTTTTCTCCTTCTAATGCTCTTTATATATAACATTTTTGGGTACCTCAACAGCTTACGTGTTTAAAGGTTTCTAGGTGAAATGAGCTAAGTTAATAAAGTTACTGCTATGATAAATGTTTTCTGTGTAATTGGATGTTGCATTGAAACGTCTTCCAAAGTTTCTTGATTTTTAGTACTTTGCCAGTAAAATTTTGTGTCATTTTGACCTCTTGTGCATATCTGGCTGGTGTTTCACCAGTGCACCAAACACGAGTAAAGGAGCCTTTGGTTGCCTCCAGCATTTCAGTGTTCTGGGTTATTACACCCCACAGGCTCACAGCGGACTCTGGTTTCCACACTGGCTCCTTGGTTCCATGGGCCCCAACAGTGCCACAATGATCCCCTTGGTTCCACAACTTCCCACAATGTTTTAGAGAATACATTGTTCAAGGAGTTAATATAAAGTTCCAATGACAGTTCTGGATTGTTTGTTTAATGTCTTATAGTTATGTAAAGTTCCAATGTTAGTTATTAGTTGCTTGTTAAAGGTTTTATAATTATGTAAATCTTTTTACGGTTAGGTATTACCCCCGCTGCTCCCACTCTTATCTAAAATGGTGAAGGATTCGAGACCATAAAGAAGATGATTATGTCACCTAATAAGCAAATATGAAACTCCCATAGGACTTAGCAGAAAAGGATTACATAACAAAAATCCCTAAAACAATGACCAACCATGCAAATAAAGAATCAAAATAACACCTCTAAACAGAGAGAACATAAGACAGTATCAAAGACCCTTGTCAAAACTTTTCACCTTCGTCAGCCTAACCAGAGCAGGCCAAGAGCAGTATAAAGACTATGAACCTGATGCCAAGAGGCACCTACTCAGAGACTCTTGTGAGGAAAGAAGATCCAGCTCTGCTGGCTGATGGAGCTGACCTCCTCCTCCTCCTCCTCGCCGTCTCAGGAGGAGCGGTGGTGTGCGCACACCCCATGGGTCCCCTACATCGACTGTTTCCAGTAAAGCTGAAATCACTAAAGAGCTGATCACGTGCCATTCATACCAGTCTTGGGGACTGGTCCAGGACAGGCCACACCCGAAGACGACTGAGGGCCTCTGGGATATCTGGCCCTATCTGGAGCAGTCGGCAGCAGCCTAGGACCAAACAGTGTGGAGGAGCATCAGTCAGTAAAGCCGGAGGCAGGAGTAGGAGGCAAGCAAAAGAAGTGTGTGTGCAACGGGGCCCGACAGCGCAGAGCCCCAAAGCATCTGTGGCCCTCCAAGCACCGCGGTTCTGGACTCCTGCGAGGGGACCGGTGTGGTAGATAGGGATAGGCGATTGGAAGATCACACGATGTGACAGAAAGAGGCAGGACTCCTTTTCCCCTAATCTATTAAGATAAGAGATCACTCTAGGAGTGTAACTAGGAATGTAGCCCCCCTAACGATAGTAATGCTAGAAACTTTCCACTCCTGGTAACTTTCCACTCCTTACTAACCATAGATGGTACTGCAGACCCCCTCTGACGTAGAGAGACCTCTTAGACTATAAAACCCCATGAGGAGATATAATAAAGGCCTTTGACCGTCCACCACATTGGTGTCTGCGTACTCTTTGGCCCGAGCGACCCTGAAGAGCTTGGGTCGCCGTGCTGTTCCTCGAAACCAGGTCGCCTTGCCTTGTATCAGAAGACAACAACTGGTGCCGACAGCCGGGAAGAAGCTCGGGTAACAGGAATTCGCCTGGACAGAGGATGGCGGCTGCAGCGGCAGGACCGTCTGCAGCAGGAGGGATGCCCCAGGGACCAGCGTGGACCATGGAGGCAATAGCAAAGACCGTGACTCAGATGCATCTGCAATGGGGTATTGAGTTTAAGCTTGAAGATTTAAGTCTTGCATTGCCGAGAATGATTAAGCTTGGGGCTATAGAAAGCCCTGTGGATATCTTTCATTCAGGGCTGTGGGATAATTGTACAAAAGCTCTGGCCGAGGAAGCTATGTCCTCAGGCTCAGGGAAAGCCCTAAAATCGTGGGGCAGAGTTACCCAGGCTCTGCAAAATGCTTGACAAGAGCAAGATACCTGGAAAGCCGGGCGACCTTGTTTATTAGCCACACCGCAGCTGGGAGTGGGCGCGGCGACGCAAACCGCGAAGGATCTTGACCCGTGCGAGCACGCGGAGGTGTAAATGCCGGAACCCCCTCAGTGAGCGGACTTACCATCGGAGGGGGGGAACACACGCGGGCATTTTGGCAGGGGCTCACGGAGGACGCGCGGAACGCGGCCTGATTGTTGGGCCCCATAGGGATCGATAAAAACGCCCCCCCCCCACCCTATGCATTTGAAAATGGCGCCGAACCGCGGGTTCAGGGTGGAAAGGAAGACGCAGAGGGCGGAAATGCAGTCAGCCTGCTTAACAACGCATGCGCGGGTGAGCGGGGAGAAGGGCCGGCCCCCGTGGAGGAGCGTAAGACCAATCAGAGTGTTCAATTTAAATTAGGTCCTTATAGGGAAAGGACCTCCCCCAGCAGGAGGCGGGGGGACCCCAGGGAGAGGGAACAGCCCGACCCCCACAGGAAGGGGTGGGGTCAGAGCCTGAGAAAAAGGCAGAGCAGCCCAGAAGTGTCCGGCCAGTCCCCATCCGGCTTGGACTCTGACTCGAGCTCTGAGCTCGAGAGGGAATCGGAGGATTCCGACTTGGATTCTAGTTTTAACAGAAAGAGAGCAGCAGCATATAAGGTCACTAGTCACAGCACTCCTGCGTGGGTGAAGGGGTTATCAGAGAAAGACCGAACCCCGCTTAGAGACAGGCGGAAAATAAAAATAGTGTGCGTGGAGTGGGCTCCGTCTGCCACTCTGGTGTTCCCAGTCCGTGGGGGGGGGGGCAGGCGGAAATCAAAGAACCTATTCCCCAGTAAATCCGAAAGACGTACAGGCAATTATTAAAGCGATTGCAGACAAGGGAATTAATTCTGCCATGGTTTCCACACTCATTGACGGCGTTTTTGGGGGGGATGACATGCTACCCTTTGATATTAAGCAGACGTGCAGAATGATTTTCGATGGGGCAGGGATGATCGTTTTTAAACAAGAGGGGGAGGACAACTGCATAAAGCAGCTAGCATTGGTAACCGGAGCTGACCATCCACTGCACGGCTCCAGCATACAGAGGCTAATGGGAACAGACCCCACTATGATCACCCCCCAGGCACAGGCGTAGGGCTTGCAGGCCCATGAGGCTATGACAACAACCCGTGCTGGCTGAGAACTGACCCGTGTTGCCTCCAAAGTAATAGCCAAACCCTCTCCATGGTCCTCTATAAAACAGAGTGAGAGTGAGAGCTTCACTCAGTTCGTTGACCATCTTCAGGCAGCATTAGATTTCTCTGCATTACCCTCAGAGGCGAAGGGTCCTGTGCTGGCAGAATGCCTACACCAGCAATGCAACTCAGCCACCCAGGACATTTTAAGATCATTGCCGCAGGGGTCTAATATAGCTGCCATGATCAGACATGTTGCAAAGGAGGAACATCTATCTCCCATCCAAGCAGCAGTCCACACTGCAATAACCAGTGTAATGGCATGCCTTAAGTGTGGCCAGGCCGGCCACTTGGCAGTAAACTGCCCCCAGCCAAGACACCTATCAGCAGCTGCTCCACCACACCAAGGGGGACTTAGGGGACCATGCTGGGCATGTGGAAGGAAGGGGCATTTAGCTAAGGAATGCAGATCCAGGCCTCAGGGAAACGGGAGAGGAAGGGGGCAGCCGGGCCGTATCCAGCCTCCTCCCACCTGGAACATGCAACGGCCCAGCTACAGCAACCCCCAGTGGGGCAGGGGACCCTCATACCCCATGGCCCCACAGGGAGCAGTCAGTTTCGCATCCCCACCAACAGCACAATGGCAGAGTTGTGCAGCACCGCCAGTAATACTTTCGCAACCCCCCACCGCCACAAGCCGCGCCGGTGGCACAGGACCAGCAGCGGACACCCCAGAGCGGGACCCCTGGGTGGCCCTGGCCATGAAATCAGGGAAGGAACCCCTGATGGTTTGGGGGACATGCCGCCTTTATGGTAGTCAAGATCTGCACGTCATAGGGTTTCAGTTTTGGGCGGACACGGGATCAGACTGCACAATTTTTCCCCAAGCATATTGGCCCGGACATTGGCAATTCAAAGAAGTCCCTCCAGTGAACAGAGTGGGAGGGCAGTCCCAGGCGTGGAAAAGCACCCAGCTGGTGGCTATAACACTTCACACAAAAAAGGGACCAGAACAGACAGTAGCAATCTACCCCTACATTTGGCAAAATTCTCCACCCCTGATAGGAAGGGACATCCTTGCTATGTTAGGAGTCAGGATTACAAATTTATCCTGAGGGCCACTGCCGTACACCCTCTGCTGCCAATCAAATTGACTTGGAAATCATTAGACCCCGTATGGGTCGAGCAGTGGCCCCTGACAGAGCCTCGAGCGGCAGCCTTGCTGGAACTGGTTGATCGCGAACAGCAAAAGGGTCACACAGAACCCTCCATCAGCCTATGGAACACCCCTGTATTCGTGATCCCCAAAAGGTCTGGAGAAGGTTATTGCCTCATCCACGACCTGAGATAAGTGAACAAGACAATTCGACCCATGGGTCCAGTTCAGACACTGCTACCCACGAACTCAGCCATCCCCACAGGGCAGCCATGCGCAGTGCTGGACATCAAAGACTGTTTCTTTTCGATACCCCTGCACCCTGAGGACAAAGAACAATTTGCATTTTTCGTTGTGTATTGAAACGACGAGCGGCCCAACCCTTGCTTCCAATGGTGAGTATTGCCACAAGGCCTAGTAGACAGCCCTGTCATATGCCAAATCACCGTGGACAAAGCACTAACGCCGGTCCGACACTCCTACCCCACTGCGACCATCATTCGATACATGGACGACATCCTAGTCACTGCACCTTCGGCAAGCCAAGTAGATCACCTGGTGTCCACAATCACGGAAACTCTTCAGGCCAACGGCTTCGAGATCGCGAGCGCAAAGATCAAGAGAGGACACTGCCTGACCTTCCTGGGAGTGGGGATCACAAGCTCCTACGTGACCCCCCCAAGGTGAATGTCCTTTGAGACATCAAGGCGCTCCATGACGTGCAACGCCTGGTGGGATTGCTGCAGTGGCTTCACAACATTGTCCTAATTCCTCCCGAGGTCAGGGACCCTTTATATGACCTCCTGAAAGGAAAGCACCCCTGGGAACCCAAGGAACTGCCACCGCGAGCAACGAGCTCCCTCGACTTCATCGAAAGCCAGATGTCCACTGGCACACTTGCCAGGTGGAACCCAGCCATGCCGCTGGACCTATACGTCCACTTTACACCGAAGGGGGGAGTGGGAGCACTGGCCCAAGGACCTTCTGAAAAGTCCCAACCAATCCAATGGGTGGTCCTTGGAAGACCTGCTCATGCATTTTCCCCGGGAATCAAATGCATCGCTAACCTCATCGTGAAGACAGGAAACTTGCCTTGAAACACCTAGGAACCGAGCCGACAAGCACCCACCTTCCTTTCCGCAAGCAACCGATCACGGAGTCAGCCACAATATCGGAGTACCTAGCCCTTGCTCTCACCGGCTTCAGAGGAGAAATCTCCTATTCTGCCACACTACCCTGGACTCAGCTGCTGACCATTGTTGACATGGACATGGCGCCGAAGGTCAAGGACCAACCACAGCCAGGACCAATGGTCTTCACAGATGCTTCCTCCATGACTTCCACTGCAACAGCAGTGTGGCAGGCAGGAGAACAATGGCATTGCGTCAAAGCATGTGACCCCACACTGTCAGTGCAACAACTGGAGGCAGCAGCAGTGGTATTGGTGTGTGGACTCTTCCAAGAAGAACACCTCAACATAGTAACGGACTCTATATTCGTGGCAAGGCTCTGCCTAGCCATGGCAGGACCAGGAGTGTCAACATCAGCAGCAGCCCTAATGCTGGAAGAAGCACTCTCCTCGCGACAGGGCACTGTGTTAGTCATTCACATCAACAGTCACAACCTAGCCAAAGGTTATTTTCCAGATCAGCAACGACAAAGCGGACGCCGCAACAAAAGGCGTATGGACGTTGCAGGAAGCTTATCAACTGCACGAGTCGCTCCACATCAGAGCCAAAGCACTGGCGAAGAAATGTGAAATCTCGACAGCAGACGCGAAACATGTGGTAGCCACCTGCCCTCATTGCCAGAAGTCACCCCTATGGACCTGTGGGGTCAACCCGAGAGGTCTCAAGCCTTCAGAGATCTGGCAGTCAGACTTCACCTTGTGTCAACTGCTGAAGCCCCGAGCATGGCTTGCAGTGACAGTGGACACTTATAGCGGAATGATCATAGCCACACAGCACCCCAAAACTAACACCAAGGCCACAGTTCAACACTGCCTGACAGTCATGGCTTGGCTTGGTATCCCCAAGCAGATCAAAACTGACAATGGTTCCAATTTCACCTCCAAACCAGTGCAAGAATTCACCTCAAAATGGGGCATCACATTAGTGCAAGGTATCCCGTATAACAGTACCGGGCAGGCCATAGTTGAGTGAGCAAATCAGACCCTGAAAACCAAGCTAGAAGTGTTGGTGAAAGAAGAGGGCTTTGCCAGTTCCATTCCCCCCGGAGATCAGGGGCGTATACTGGCAACCGCTTTGCTGGCACTGAATCAATTCCCTAGGGGAGATGAAACAAACAGTCCCGTCCAAAAGCACTGGGCCACCCGAGCGCTAGAGGAGGGCCTGTGGGTAGTAATTAGAAATGAGCTAGGCGAATGGGAATGGGGCTGGAGGCTGATGCTCACGGGGCGAGGGTACGCAGCTGTCAAAAAGGACGGCAAAATCAGGTGGTGTCCACTTAAGTCAATCAAGCCCGACCTTCACAACGAGCAGAATGAGACTGACGAGAGTTGCGCATTTCTGTTTACAGGACATGCTCGTGGGACGTCCTCGTGACGCGTACATCCCCATTCCAGAGGAAAGTGACAGACCACCAAGCCGCCAGGCAGCGCCCGAGAGACCCGCGCGGGTGAGACCCAAGCATCAACGGTGTTTCTGTGTGATTTTGCTGTTGGGGCTTGTCGCCAGAGGGCAAGCCAGCCCAGACCACTACCCCCATCGGCCCTTCAGGTGGGTCATGCGACACCTTAGTAGTGACAAGGTGCTCAAAGAAATCACCACACCGAACGCCTCATCCTTCGTGCTCCGCATTACCGACCTGTTTCCAGGACTACCAAAGGTAGACCCCTATTCCCCACACGCCACATACATGTACCTATCCTATTGGTGCCCAGCTTCAAACCCAGGAAAAAGCTACTGCAATCACCCAGGGTGGGGATATTGTGGGCACTGGGGATGCAAAACCCCAGTTACAGATGCCAGGCCGTCAGGGCCTGGGTGGGATCCACAAGAGCCCGACAAATTCTTCCAGTTCACCTGGGCACCAAGCGGCTGCAAAACACCCATCTTCCTCCAGGGAAGTTTCTATCGAAATCGACCTTAAAATCCCTAAAATTCGGAAATGCACTGACTATAACATGACGGTTTTGCAGCCAGATCACCCTAGTTGGGCCATAGGCAGAACGTGGACAGTAGTCCTTAAAGAGTCGAAAGAGAGGGTGAGTGTGCGAATTATCAGGCTCCAACCGTCGGCACCCCAAGTGGTTGAACCCAACAAAGTGATTAAAAGTGCGCAGAAAGGGAGAAACACGACCTACCCCAAAGCCTTGCCCACAAAGGTCACCAATATCCCAACCGGCCATGCGGAAGCCTTTCAGATAGGCCGCTCAGCCGGGTTGAACTCAGACCCAATCCTTCGTATGCTAGAAGCTACCTTTCTATCCCTGAACGAATCCAACCCTAACCTAACCAAATCCTGCTGGCTTTGTTACGATGTCAAACCCCCCTTTTACGAAGGAGTCGCTTTAAACACTCCCTTCAGTTACTCCACAGACGATGCCCCTCACCAGTGCAGATGGGATACCCCCTGCAAAGGAATCACCCTGAGTCAAGTCACAGGCCAGGGCAGATGCTTTGGCAATGCAACCCTAGCTAGGTGGAAAGGCAACGTCTGCACCAAAGTTGTCAAGCCCAACAGGAAAAACAATAAGTGGGTAGTCCCATCCGCATCTGGGATGTGGGTTTGCCAGCGATCTGGAGTGAGTCCCTGTGTGTTCCTTGCCAAATTCAACGACTCTAACGACGTTTTTGTGCAAGTTCTGGTTGTTCCTAGGGTCCTGTACCACTCAGACGAAGAAGTGTATCACCTTTTTGAGGAACCTAGCCGACTCCACAAAAGAGACGTAATAACAGGTATAACTATCGCAATGCTGCTCGGCCTAGGAGCAGCCGGAACGGCAACGGGCGTCTCAGCCCTAGCGACCCAACACCAAGAACTGTCCCAGCTGCAAATGACCGTCGATGAGGACCTGCAAAGGATCGAGAAATCCATTTCCTTTCTAGAGAAGTCAGTCTCCTCACTCTCAGAAGTGGTCTTGCAGAACAGGCGAGGACTGGACTTCCTGTTCATGCAGCAAGGGGGCCTGTGTGCCACCTTGAAAGAGGAGTGCTGCTTCTACGCGGACCACACGGGAGTCGTAAGAGACTCCATGGCGGAACTCCGAAACAGACTGGCTCAGAGACAGAAAGACAGGGAAGCACAACAGGGTTGGTTCGAGTCCTGGTTCAATCAATCACCATGGCTAACCACCCTGATTTCTACCCTAATAGGTCCATTGGCAATGCTACTTTTAGCTGTTACCTTCGGACCATGCCTGCTGAACAAGCTAGTCTCATTCGTTCAGACTCGCCTAGAACGGGCCAACATCCTGTTCATAGGCCGGCAACAAATGCTGTGAATTCAACCAGGGAACACTGCCAGTCACAAGATTTTCTAAACTTGCCTGGCAAAAACTTACTCAGGTTTACCAAACCCCTTTCCCTTGTCAAATTGCAACCTTATACCTCATTTCAGTGCCTATGTATATGACTACCTTTTTCATTTGTGAAAAAGGTCGGGGGAGATGTGGTAGATAGGGACAGGCGATTGGAAGATCACACGATGTGACAGAAAGCGGCAGGACTCCTTTTCCCCTAATCTATTAAGATAAGAGATCACCCTAGGAGGGTAACTAGGAATGTAGCCCCCCTAACGATAGTAATGCTAGAAACTTTCCACTCCTGGTAACTTTCCACTCCTGACTAACCATAGATGGTACTGCAGACCCCCTCTGACGTAGAGAGACCTCTTAGACTATAAAACCCCATGAGAAGAGATAATAAAGGCCTTTGACCGTCCACCACATTGGTGTCTGCGTACTCTTTGGCCCGAGCGACCCTGGAGAGTTTGGGTCGCCGTGCTGTTCCTCGAAACCAGGTCGTCTTGCCTTATATCAGAAGGCAACAGACTGGCCACAAACGGAGGGAAGCAAGAGAAGCCTGAGTGAGTGAGTGAGTGGCTGCCCAGGGGGATAAGGTGGGGCCCCCTCCAGGCTTGCGGAGGAACAGAAATGTGAGTGGCACACAAGGGGTTGGCCTTCCCCCTTAAGGCTTGGTAGGCACCCTCAGGACATGCTGAGGGTGGCAGACAAATTGGTGAGTTGGCACGCAAACCCCGAACGGAGCTCCGGGTGCGTGGAGGATCGGGGCAGTGTGAGTCGCGCACAATCCCTGGAGTGGGGACACACGGGTCCCTACCAGGGTTTGGGGTGCCCCAAGTACAGCAGCAGCACTGAGTAGAGCCAAGAGGGCCCCAGTGCCCAGGGTGAGATGGCAGTGCTGGTGGTTCAGTGTGCCGTGGGTCAGGTAGAAACTGTAAATCCACTGGAGGCCCCTGGGGGGATTGGGGTCACAGGGCAGGGCAGGGCTGGGCTCACAGGGCAGGGCAAGGCTGAACCTGCCCCTTCCTCCCCCACACACCAAATGTTTGGAGCCAACAATCTCCTCCAGTCTGTCATAACAGGCAATGTTGGAGGTGAAATCCCATTTGTGGTCATGGGCACCAGGCTGAGAAGGACAGTTCTTTTCCATAGGAAGGAAAGCACAGAGCCCCAAGGTTTAGAAGGCAGGTGAGAGCCTCAGTAGGCCAAGGCCAGCCGGACTTGTCAGTAATAGCAGATTTTGGATTGAGGGAATTTTGGAGGTGGAAACCCAATTTTGGCCATGGGCACCTTGACAAGCAGGACAGTTCTTTCCCATGGGAAGGAGAGCATGGAGCCTGCCCCAGTGTTCTGGGGACAGATGAGAGGTGACCATTGTGAAAGTACTGCCAGCTAGATTTGTCCTGGTGATATTCCTATGGGAAGAATCCCTGGATATAAAGGAAATTTGGAGGTGAAATCCCAATTCTGGCCATGGGTGCCTGGAGCAGAAGGACAGTCCTTTTCCATTGGGAAGGAAAGCAGAGAGCCCCAGTGTTTCAGCAGCAGATGAGAAGTGACCCTCAACATTTAAAGGTCACTTAGACCAGTGAGCCAGTCCATGGGAGGCAAAACCAGCCAGACCTGTTCTATGTTCCCTTGGTTTTATGAGGCTCCATAGTGTCACAATGGTACCTTGGATCCATGGGACTCCGCAGTGTTGTAATGGGGACTTGATTCCATGGGTTCCAGCAGTGTCACAATGGCCTCTTGATTACAAGAAGACCTGCAGTGTCACACTGGCCCCTAGGTTCCATGGGGTCCCACAATGTCACAGTGGCCCCTGGGTGTCATAAGGCCCCGCAGTGTCACAATGGTCCCAAGGATTCCATGAGCCCTTGCAGTGTCACAATGGTCTCCATGGTTCCTCAGGCCCCACAATGTCACGGGACTCCTCTGTTCCATGAGGTCTGTAATTGTCACCATGGACCTTTGGACCCTTTGGGTTTGCAGTGTCACAATGGTCTCCTTTGGTTCCACAGTGTCACAGTGGACCATTGATGACAGTAGGCAACTCTGTGACACCGTGGAGCTTTGGTTCCATACAGCCCTGCAGTGTCACAAAGATCTCTTGGTTTCACGAGGCCCCACAATATCACAATGATCCTCCCAGGGTCACAATGGTCTCACTGGTTCCATGAGGCCTCGCAGTGTCACAATGCTTTGCTTATTCCATGGGGCCCCTCAGTGTTACAATGGTCTCCATGTTTCCATGAGTCCCCTGAGTGTCACAATGGTCTCTGTGATTCCATGGTGCACCTCAGTGTCACAATGGCCCCTTGGTTCTATGACACCCCAAAGTGTCATAATGGTCTCCATGGTTCCATGCAGCCCCACAGTGTCACAATTGTCCCTTTGTCTCACAGGGCCCCACAGTGTCACAATGGTCCCTTGGTCTCAAAGGCCCCACAGTGTCACAATGGTCCCTTGGTTCCATGGCCCTGTGCTACTGCATTTCCCCTTCCCCTTCTCAGGCCGCCCTGCCAGCTGAGAAATGCTCCTTGGGCATGGGCCTTGGCCAACAACCCCTGGGCTCAGGTCCTCTGCAGCTCATCACGTAAACTGCTCCAGGCACTGCTGCTCCCCAACCAGCTCCTGGTTGCTGTAGGAGCAGCCCTGGGAACTGTTTTTGTTCCCTCAGTGGCACAACATCCCTGTTCTCACCCTGCCAAAGAATGCTGTTGATGCCAAGTGAGGCCAGGATGAGCTATTGCTGGGACTCAAGCCCCTCTCTTGGGGCCCTGCAAACAGCGCTCCAAAAGGAGCCCTTGGAGCTCTCCTGGGCCAGCGACTCCCTCTGAGTGGGGCCTCTCCCAGCTGGGAACTCTCCCGTTTGCTGCACTCGGGGATCCCAAACAATGACGGAGCCTGGGCCGATCCCCCCACTTCTCCAGGCTCAACCCTTTGCCCTTTGGTGGGGAGATGCCAAAGCATCCTCAGTGAGCATTGCCTGCCCTCAGGGGAATTTCTCACAGGTGCCTTGCACTGACTCTTTGTGTCTGTGTGCACACAGGAGTGCCTGTGCTGGGGAAATGTGGCAAAATGCTGCTCTCTGAGGGGTTGGAGTGCCTTGGATAGCTGAATCAGTCAGGCCTGTAGAGGAGGTGAAATCACAAGGTCTAAGTGAAGTTAAATGCTTCTAAGAGCTGTTCTTTTGCTAATTTATTACCTTTAATAAAAGTTATAAGATAAGTTCAATATTGTTAAGTGTTATTCCTCTGTTAAACTGCAAAGGCATAGGTTTGAGTTAGGTTAAACTGTCACACTCTGCTCTTTTGCTAAATTGTGAAGTTGAAAGTATCAGTTAAGGTTAATATTACAGCGACCTGAGTGGGTGCTGCTGGTGATAGAGAGACGGTGAATCTTGTATCTTGATCAGAAGGCTGATTTATTAAGATAATATATATAATACATTATGACTATACTAAATAGAACATAGAGAGAGGTTTGCAGAGCTGCTAGCTAAGCTAAGAATAGATAGAAAAGAATCCCAAACAAAGTTGTGTCCAGGGACTCAGTCCCCTCACTTGCCCTGGTGATTGGCCCTTAATTATAAACATAGGAAATGAACCAATCAAGGTGTCCCTGTTGCATTCCACAGCAGCTGATAATAATTGTTTACCTTCTCTTTGGGGGCCTCTGGCCTCCCGAAGACGCAGAAATCCGAAAGAAAGGATTTCTGTGGAGAAATGTCTGCGACATCTCACCTTTCTAAATTGTATAAAATAAAAGAAAAATGCTGATGTGGAATGAACAGGAAATTTCTTCACCTATAGAATATACAATAACTAACAAATCACTAAAACAATGCTATAATATAAGAAAAATGCAAAATACAATGTAAAGAGAATTTGAGTCCATGCAGATGAATTTCAGGAACAGTCCAAGAGCCGAAGTTGTTTCCCTTGGAATATCTGAGAGTCCTTTTGGTCCTGAAACAGACTTCTGCAAAAGAGTTCCATCAATAGTTATCAAAAACCATTGACAGTCTTAATACAATTTGAAACGATTTGAAACAACTTGAACAATTTTGGAATGTCCTTTCTGGCCCTTCAATGCTTCAGCGCTTCAGAGCTGCTGCGCCCAGTATTTTCAATCTTTTTTATTTAATTTTAATTTTTTTTTTTTTTTTTTTTTTTTTTTTTTTTTTTTTTTTTTTTGAATCGAAAAGCAAAAGAGCAGCAGCCAGGCAGAGCAGTGCCAGAGAAGGAAAGGCCCTGGGGGCCCTGGCCCATGCTGGACCAGGAACCCCAAAAGTGGCTCACACAGGGGGACCCGGACCGGTAGGACAAACCAGAATTCCCAAAATCATCAAGAGGCCAAATGATGGCCCTGGCCCAGGAACCTCCTGAGCCCAACGGCCCAGGCCAAACTCATAAGGAAGGCTCTGCATTCCCGCAGGCCTGAACCCTGCTGCCAGCACAATGGCAGCACGGGTAGTGAGACGCTTCCTTTCCCCTAAACCACTGAGGCATGCCAGCAGCAGGGAAATAGAAGCCTTCCCCAGCAATCCCATCTGGGGTCTGGAGACGTTTGCTCCCCACAGCAAACCAGCTATGGTCTCCTCCAATTGTGCCCTCTCCCTCTGCACTGCATCGGGTTTGTCTCTCATCCGCCCCGTGGCATCATCCCCATCCCCTCCGGGCTGGGGATCAAAGGCAGAACTCTCTGGATGCACCTGCCCCCCATGCCACTAGGGCACAAGAGAGACGGCGGCCTCCATGGGACAATCCCTGAAAAACCACCCCCCAAACCGCCGAGAATGCTGATCTTAAAAACAGGCAGCTGGACTGCCACAACAGTGAGTTGGCGGGCAGCCCCCGCTCCACGGAAGGAGAGACCCCCCGCCGGAGCGACTGCTGGGACGTCCGGTGGAAGCAGCGGGGAGGGAGCCGGAACTGGGGAGGGAACCGTGGGATCCGCCGCGGGCTGCTCCGAGGGTCCCGCGGGCTCAACGCCGTTTTCAGCCCCATCCTGAACAGGAACCGTCTCGGCTGGAGCAGGCGGGGACGCTCGGGAACACGCTGTTGCTGCGTCCCTTGGCTCTGAAAGCGGCGGCGGGCACGGCACGGGCATCAGCGGAGCCTGGAGAAGCGGCGGAGCGTCGCCGTTGCTTAGCAACAGGTCAATCGCCGAAGGTGTTCTCTCTTCCGCCTTCTCCGACACAGGCGCTGGCAGGGGCGGGGATGCCGGTGAAACCGCGGGCGGGATCTCCTGGAGTGACGGGCTCTGGCAGGGCCTTGGAGGAAGCCTCAGAGACCGGTGCCGCCCCCATGTCTGAAGGCGGAGTCTGAGAGGACGGCGCTGGCTTGAGCGGCCACTCCCATCCCCCCGGAGAGAGAGAAGGGGGGGAAGGAGACGACTCCATCTGAGCATGCTCCGGAGCAAGAGTAAAAAAAACTTCTTCACCCTGCGAAGTTTCGCCCCCCCGCGCCGTGAAGCAGGGGGGGCTGGGAAGAAAAATGTCCTCCCCCACCGGGTCTTCTGCCAAAGGCGGTGGAAACGGAGCCTGGCCATAACAATTAAGAGATCCATTGAAAACAAGCTGCTCTGCGTTTCAGGACTGGGAAAAGCTTTATAAATGCTGGGTAGATAGAAGGCAGGACACGTCCCTCAATGTAGACTCGCTGGGTAATGGAGTCCATGCACTCCCAGACAAAAACATCTAAAGCATATAAGACATCAGCAAAGAACCCAAAAAGCTTTGCCCATCGAAAGAATTCATAGATATCTGTTTCTGACAAAAGGAAACCGTCTTCCCTGCACCAATATTTCCAGAGGGCCATGATTTTTTCCTCTGAAGGAGTAAAATGAACCACGTACTTCAAAGGGAATCTCCCCCATATAAACAGCCATAATTTTCTTGCGGCTGAACCCTCAGGGATAGAAAAATGAACAGTACCTTTTGAAAGAGTCCAGCTTGCTCTGGCCAGCTCTGCAGGTATGCTGCTCTCGTCTACCATGTTTCCTGAAGGTTTTTCAGAAGAAGGTGGTTCTGTTGTGGTCAGCCTTGGCTGTGAACTCTGTCCATATCAGGATCTTCAGTTCTTCAGCTCCTGGCTTGAATCCACTTTTTTGATCACTTCAGAGCAACCATCAAATGCTACACATACAGGATTTTACCCAGTGCAGCAATTTGCTCCTCTGGTCTTATCAGATTAATTTTTGCTCTGACACGAGGGGTCACCAGATATTACAGCGACCTGAGTGGGTGCTGCTGGTGATAGAGAGACGGTGAATCTTGTATCTTGATCAGAAGGCTGATTTATTAAGATAATATATATAATACATTATGACTATACTAAATAAAATATGGAGAGAGGTTTGCAGAGCTGCTAGCTAAGCTAAGAATAGATAGAAAAGAATCCCAAACAAAGTTGTGTCCAGGGACTCAGTCCCCTCACTTGCCCTGGTGATTGGCCCTTAATTATAAACATAGGAAATGAACCAATCAAGGTGTCCCTGTTGCATTCCACAGCAGCTGATAATAATTGTTTACCTTCTCTTTGGGGGCCTCTGGCCTCCCGAAGACGCAGAAATCCGAAAGAAAGGATTTCTGTGGAGAAATGTCTGCGACAGGTTAAGGTATAAGTGTAGGTCCTGTTAAGTTTGAGCTGTGTTAAGCTTTTAGGCCGTATTCCTTTTATCCTTGCCTCCAACGTCCTTGTGTCTGACACACCCACACACAGAGGGAGAGTTCTCGGTTAATTTCTGCTTTGATTGCCTGGATTCTGTTTGGTTTTGTTGTTGCTTTGTTTCCCTGGTGTGCCTGAAGTGACCAGTCAGGAGCACAGTGACTCTTGCCAAGGAACTTTGTGCTGCTGTCCCTTAATATCCAATCTGTTTTTTGCTGATCCCTTGCTGGGGATTTTTCCAGAGCTCTCAAGGCCTCGTTGGTAGCAGGGTGAAGGAGTCCTGGCCCAGGCTCTGGCCCTGGGGGACACAGGGACGCTGCTGGGGGTCCCTGTCCACCTGTGCCACTCCCAGGGCCCCGGCCCCCCATCCCCGTGTCAGGCTCTGGGGTCGATCTCATGGAACATCCTCTGGGGGAGGCTGCGGGGCAGGGGGGACCTGGGGGGACAGGGGACCCCGGTGTGCACGAGCAGGGTTGGACTGCTCTGGGGGGAGCTGTGAGGGGGGCTGGGGCAGAGTGACCTCCCCGGTGACCTCACACAGCCCCTGTGATGTCACACAGCACCTGTGATGTCACACTGCCCCCATGATGTCACACAGCCAACTCTATGTCACCTTGTGATGTCATACAGCAGTTCTGTGACGTCACAGGAGACTGATGGCACAGTCACCCTGTGATGGCACAATCTGTTCTGTGATGTCACAGCCTGCTCTATGATGTTACACAGCCACCAGGTGATGTCACAACCCACTCTCTGATGCCACAGAGCCACCCTCTATGTTGGCAGACTCTGCTCTGTGGCCTCACACCCTACTCTGGGATGTCACAGCCAGCTCTGTGATGTCACAGCCTGCTCTGTAATGTCACAAACCCCTCAAGAACTCAGTTCTACTGAAACACTGAAGTTTCTTGTTTTTTGAAGAGATCTCTGTCAGGGACACAACTGAGAAAGTGTCCCCCAGTTCCAGCTAGAGCACAACACTGCAGGCAGTGATGCCAGGTGGGCACAAACAACGCAAAGGTGTCTCTGGTGCTGAGCACACCTGGATGTGTTTCAGGAATGCAAAGGGCCAAGGCCTGAGCACCAGCCCCTGGCCAGGCAGATCCTGTCCCTCCCCCTCTGCTCAGGGCTCTTCCTGGGATGGGCATTGGCATGTGGGGATGTGCAATGCCAGGGGCAGGACCATGGGGCGGCCCCTGCCAGGCTGCTGAGCAGGGACAAGGAAGCAATGAGGCCCCAGCCGTGCAAGGGTCACTTGTCTCCTGCTCCTGCCTCAGGCCCAGGCCCAGCAGCCATGGCCAAAGTGCTGCCCAAGTTGGCTCTCGCGGGGCTGTCTTGCAGCTGCTGCCCATCCCTGTGCCCTGTGCAGCCCAGGCTGTCCCACGGTGTCCCTGCCCTGCGCCTCTGTCCCTGCAGGCTGTCGGCATCCCCTGGCTGCCCCACCTGGCTGGGCCCTTCCTTTGCTGACAGGTCTGCCTCCTGTCTGCCTCTGCCTGCCCACACAAAGCCTTGGGCTTATTATCAAAAGGGTAATTTATTTTTACTGTGCCTGTGAGCTTCTGGCACAGGAACAAGGCATGCAGGGCCTGCTTTCCCAGCAAGGATGGTTGGAAGAGAAGAAGAAGACATCTGGCTCAAGAATGCAGTGATAGAAAAAGCAAGGACTGAATCTGAGAACCTGAGGTGGGTTTTATGGAAATGGGTAAATTTTAATATGGACATAGTGACTGTATATAAGCGATAACACATGTAGAATCACATGTCCATGTGAGGAGTTATCACCTGCTGGACCTCAGGCCTGAATAAATGATACTCTTTTAAACACCAAATTAGTGTTAAGGAGACTTACTCTGGTATTTTGGACATTTGGTGACAGCAGAGGCTCACAGGTCCAAGGATCCAGCTGTGACACTTAGAACCTCATGGAACAAAGGGTCCATTGTAATGCAATGGAACCTCATGGAACTACAAGTCGGTTGTATTAGAACAAGGCCTCGTGGAACCCAGGAGACCATTGCTGACAGTGTGGAAGCTCATGGAGCCATGGGGTCATTGTGAGAGTTTGGGGGTGCATGGAACCAACGGTCCATTGTGACACAGCAGAACCTTCTGGAATCAAGGTGGTCATGTTATGCTATAGAACCTCATGGAACAAAGGATCCAAGGTGTCGCTGTGGAACTCCGTCCATTGTTGACAGTGCAGAAGCTCATGGAACCAAGGGTCCATTGTGGCTCTGTGGGGTTTCACAGAACCAAGGAGACCATTCTGACACTGTGGGGCCTCATGGAAACCCCTGCCACTGTGACACAGCAGGGCCAAATGGAGCCAAGGGGCCATTAAGACACTGAGGAACCTCATGGAACCAAAGTCTATTGTGATGCAGTGGAACCTCATGGAACCAAAGGTCCATTGTTACACTGTGGGGCCCTGTGGAACCAATGGGACCATGGTGACACTGTGGTACTCCATGGAACAAAGGGACCATGGTGACATCGTGGTGCTCCATGGAACCAAGGCGCTCCATGGAACCAAGGGGCCATTCTGATTCTGCTTTGCCTCATGGAACCAAGGGGCCACTACCATACTGCAGGGCCTTGTGGAACTAAGGCAGCCTTGTGACACAGCGGGGCCTTTGGAACCAAGGGTCCATTGGGATAGTGCAGGGCCTCATGGAACCACAGAGACCATTCTGAGCCTTCGGAACCCATTTGAACCTAGGGTCCATTGGGATATTGCAGGGCCTCGTGGCACCAAGGGGACCTTATGAGCCTTCGGAACCCATTGTAACTGAGGGGCCATTGTGACACAGCAAGGCCTCATCGAACTATGGAGACCATTGTGACACATGGGGCCTTGTGCAACCAAAGGACCATTGCGGCACTGCAGGGCCTCATGGAACCAAGGGCACAATAGTGACACTGTGGGGCTCCAAGGGATCAAAGGAGCATTCTTAAAGTGCAGAACCAAGGAGGCCATTGTGACACTCTGGGGTGTTGAGAATTTAGCTGACTAGAGACTAGAAAAGTACAAGGCCATGGCTAATTCCAAGTCCTGCACCTGCAAGATAGTGTGTCCTTGGGCCTAGCTGCGTATGATAAGAAGTGGACAGAGAGACGTGGGAAATAGAGAATGTAAGCCCAAAGGAATGAGGAAGAGTTGATGGTATAGTTTAACCAATAGATCACTTAGCTTACAGAATATTCATAAGCTTATTATTTGCTGTATAAGTGTCTGATGCTCTCTTCAATAAATGGAACTTGCTTATCACTCATATTTAGTGTCCGAGTTTCCCCTCATCGACAAATGGCTCATCCCCAACAAAGGCCTCATTCTGCAACAAATGGCTGCCCAAACAGGGACCTAAAGGAAGTTTGAACTTGAGAGCCATTCTGCAACAAATGACGCCTGAACAGCAACCCTATGGACTCTACAGACCCTACAGACTCTACAGACCCTACAGACCCTACGGACTTTACAGAAGATTTGGGCCTGCGAGCCACGGTCGGTGCAGTATTTTGGTGTCAGTCCCGACGCACCCCAGGAGGCACAAAAAGTGGGCCCTGCCTTAGGCGACCCTACAGAGGAGTCCTGGAAAAAGGCAAAAGGGCAGGCTTCGGTGCCCTGGCAACCTCACAGGAGAGTCCAGGTGACTGAATGCCTGGCGACCTCACAGGAGAGTCCAGCTGATTGAATGCCGTCGATGTTTTGCAAAGGGCTGCAGCAGTGCTGACTATCAGGTTAGAAGGTAATGGAAAGGCAAGTGGATAATCACCTTTTTAGATGCTTTTTAGAGAAACGAGGATTACAGGGTATAGATCTGCTTATTAGAAAAGCGGGGACTATAGACTGTCGACTTGGGAAGAGAATTCCCGAGATTGCTGCATATAGACTTGTAAAGACATGGGTGCTGGCGCTGCAAGTATACGCACAGTGGGTCAGCAACCCTGCTGTGATGGCAGCAGCAGCTGCGGCTCGGGGCGCCTGCGGGGCTGTGCCACTCCGAACTCGGCATGGGCACTGCGCCATGGGGAGGAGCCGCAGCGGGTGGTCACCTGAGATGCTGCGCTGCAGCGGCGGTAGCGGTGGCAGCCGCGGGGGGAGTGGAGCCGCCGTAGGGGGAGCGACCCACGCTGCCATGGGTGCAGCGCTGGGTGCGGCGCACGCAGTGATTCAGGCTGCCGGCGAGTCTTGCGAAACCAGAATCCCAGCGCGGGGGGGTCGCCCATTCTGACACAAGCGGCACAGGACCAGAGCGCTTTTCCAGCGTGAGCGCTTCTCCCTCCGCCCCGTGGCCAGCAGGAGTCAGTTTCGACTTAGCAACCTAAACAGACAGTACTTTGACAGACTCCAAGTATAGCTCCGCGGCTCAGCCGGCACCTCCACAGACAGTGTCTCTGGTGCACAAAACTCGGTGCGGCCGGCCGGCGCTAGGCGAGCAACAATACGAACAGCCACAGAGCGCAAGCCAGGCGGGTGCTGTGCCCATGGTGCGGTGTGGTGTGCACCAGCAAGGCTGGGTGCACGGAACTCAGCAGCAGGCGGGCAGCCTGTGGTGGGGCCCACCGTGCCCTGCTGGCAGCCTGAAGCGGTGGCGGCAACGGCGCAAAGAGGGCGCAGCGTGGTGGGGGGGGCTCCCCGCCTCGGGGGCCACAACTCGCGCAGCCGAAATGCTGCGCTGCGTCCAGCAGCAGCTCCGTTAACCCACCGCACCACAGTGACATGAACAGCAGCGGCCCGATCCCAGGGCCTTCCAAGCGCGACTACTTTCCCACCTCCGCCCCACGGCCGGCAAAAGCTTCAGTTTTAGACCTAATAGCCATAATAAATGTGACTCTTGTCAACAAAAGAAAAGATCCCTACTGCAATTAAGAGACTTGTGATAATAAATAAGCGACACCGAACAGCATTGCTATCAAGACGCTCCTCACCTAAGTTAAAATGACTTTTTGTTCTTCCTGGCAGAGACTGCGAAAGAGAATGAGTAGTGAATGCGTGAACCAAATTTCGGCCGATTTAGCTGAGCGTCCATTATACTGTCTTCAAATCACCTGTATTCACATAGACTTTAAACATCAGAAGCCCAGATAACTCAGTCGGTGGAACATCAAACTCTGAGATTGTATTTTGAAAAATTTAAAAATGTTAAAGATGTGTTAAAGCAAATGTATAAGTAAGATGTAATAAGTGTGCTTTTTGCATTCTTTGAGCTTTGCTTGGATGTGGTAGATGTAAAAGCAAGCACTGAATTCAAAAGAATTTTTCCACAAGTATACCTTGAACAAACTCCTTATGTTTAGGTGCATTCAAGTGTAAAAATGCTGTAGCACACACATGAAGGAAGTTGTTTTAGCTTAGTATTTTAGAGTCAGGCCTGTAAGTAAGTTATAGTAAATGCTATATTCTATGCCTATAGTAAGTTCCATCCGTTGCTAAGTAGTTTAACTTAAATTATCTATTCAGTGCCATTAAATGTTAAATACTGTTAAGGTTAAGTTTTGTTAAGTTTATGTCCTGTTAGGTTTAAGTGCTGTTCAGTTTAATTTCTGTTAAGTGGTATTAAGTTTAAGTGAAGTTAGATTCTGTTACATTTAAATTATATTAGGTTTAAGTGTTATGTAGAATTTAAAGTCAGTTGAGTTCTGTTGAAGTTAAGTTCTGTTAAATTTAAGTGATTTTATGTGTAAGCTCTGCTGAGTTAAAGTTCTGTTGAGTTAAAGTTCTGTTAAGTTTAAGTAAAAATAAGTTTAGGTGATGTTAAGTTCTGTTAAGTTTAAATATTTTAAGTTTAAGTATTTTAAGTCTAAGTGCTATTAAGTTTAAGTGATGTTAGATAGATTTATGCATTTATGCTAAGCGTTTATTTTATGACTTGTGTGCAAGGTGTTGTCATGAACATCAGAGAAACTCTAGTTAAAAGAGACAATCAGAAGCATTTGTGAGTAAAGCCATTCTTGTTTTAAGTATATCTGCTGCTTGAGAATGGAAAGCAAACTTACCAGATAATCAACGCAGATGAAACCTGTGCACATGTTGCTCCTTTAGCTTATTTTTGTAAGTTATATTAGCTTATTTTTGTAAGTTATATTAGCACACCTTTGTTTGAGCCTTGTAGCAGCATAGAATCCTTTCTGTATCTGTCATATAGCATATCCTATAAATAGTGATAGCCTTTTCAGTTTGTCTCCCTGTCTTAGATCCCTTGTAAGAGAAAAAGCTTGCTAGTTGAGAATACTGCTTGTAATGTAATAGTTGTTAGAATTGCCTATTCTTGTGTTGCAGAGTGTGAAGCAGTTAGCCCATAGAACTTTGCTTGTTCCAAAACAAAACGGGGGAAATGTTGAGAATTTAGCTGACTAGAGACTAGAAAAGTACAATGCTGTGACTAATTCCAAGTCCTGCACCTGCAAGATAGCGTGTCCTTGGGCCTAGCTGGGTATGATAACAAGTGGACAGAGAGACGTGGGAAATAGAGAATGTAAGCCCAAAGGAATGAGGAAGAGTTGATAGTATAGTTTAACCAATAGATCGCTTAGCTTACAGAATATTCATAAGCTTATTATTTGCTGTATAAGTGTCTGATGCTCTCTTCAATAAATGGAACTTGTTTATCACTCATATTTAGTGTCCGAGTTTCCCCTCACCGACAAATGGCTCATCCCCGACAAAGGCCTCATTCTGCAACACTGGGGCATCATGGAGTCGAGGGTCCATTGTGACACAGCACGGCCTCGTGAAACCATGGAGGCCATTTTTACACTTTGAGGCCTCATGAAACCAAAGGGCCATCGTGGCACTTTGTGTCCCCAAGGAACCAAAGAGTCCATTGTGACACTACAAGGCCTTATGGAACCAAGGAGTCCCTTGGGATACTATGCAGCCCTGTTGGGCCAAAGGGCAATTGTGGCACTGTGTGGCACCCTGGAACCAAGGAGAAAATTGTGACACTACAGGGCTCCATGGAACTCAGGACTGATGGAACAATGTGGGAGTCATGGAACCAAAGATTCATTGTGACATTGCAGGGCCTTGTGGAATACTGGAGCCCATTGTGACATTTCAAAGCCTCATTGAACCAAGGGGCTCTGCAGGACCTTGTGGAACCAAGGAGACAGTTTTGACACTGCAAAATACACTATGGAAAACAATACAGAGAGAATTGTCTTGTCCTGTATTCTTTTCTGGTTTATAGACTGATACCAGCAATGTCCAATTGATATTGACCCCCAGAACCTCCTAATGTAGTCTCAATAGATATGAAAATCAAAACCCTTCATGGCTGACAATGAATCCCACTTTATCCCTAACCCCTCCCTACCATTTCCCTCGTCCAAGCTCTGGGACTTCTACAGATCAGGAATGGTGTGGCCAGCAGGAGCAGAGCAGGGATTCTTCCCCTGTGCTCAGCACTGGTTCAGCAGCACCTAGAGTGCTGTGTCCAGTTCTGGGCCGCCAGTTTAGGAAGGCCATGGAGGGGCTGGATTGTGTCCAGAGAAGGGCAACAAGGCTGGTGAGGGGTCTGGAACACAAGTCCTGTGAGGAGCAACTGAGGGAGCTGGGGTTGTATATCCTGGTGTCCTGGTTTGAAAAGGAGGTGAGTTTTTTGGGATGCTGTGGTTAGGCCAATAGGTGCTCAGATTTGAATATTGGCACATGGTGTGGCCACTGAGGACATGAATATGCCTCTGAGAACACAGGGGGTTCACAGCAGAGAACTGCCAAGAAAACTTTCTTTTGGTTCCAGTGGGTGAAAGAGGTCAGAGCTCCCCTGCCCAGCTGCAGGCTGGGTGCGGGAGAGGAAGCCATGGGGCTGGGTGAGGTAGGCCGGGGCCTTGGGCAGAGAGGGGAGGTGAAGGCCCCTGCAGGATGGAAGGGTGGAGGAGCACTGAGAGGCAGCAGGCAGCCCCCGGCCCCTGAGACAGAGAGAGACAGAGCCTGTGCCTGTGCTTGTGCCACCTTGAAATTTGACATCATGTGCTGGCAGCACGGCTGAAGGAGAAGAGGGGCATGCAGCAAGGGTGTGGCGAGAAGGTGCCCAGCAGGGCCAGCATGGGAGTCCTGGACAGGCAGAGCCTGAGATTTGAACTCTTTTCTTGGATGATGGAAACCTTACAAATGCTGATCCTCCTGGATCTGAATGACAAGAGAGATTGAGATGAAATAGAAGGAAATGGACAAGTGTGATGAAAGTCCGTGCAAGTGAAAGATATCAGAAGAGTAGAGAAAAATCCTAGATGATGGAATGGCATTTGGCTGGACTTCTCTTGTATAGCCATGGACAGAACCATTTTTCCCGTGACACAGAGAGTGCATTTAGGGGGAGGCAAGGCCAGAAAACCTGCTGGCTTCTGCCTGCACACAGCCATGAAGTTGTCATGTTCCAGAGGGGGAATGTGCTACCTAAAAGCAAACCAGCACATTATCCTGGGGGAAGGAAGAAATTCCCCTCTAGCAGATCAGGTTTGGGTAGGGATCTTGTGGGGATATAGTCAGGCAGGCAGAGCAGCAAGAGAGGAGACCAAACACTGTGGACTTACTGGGAATAAAAGCAAACCTGAAAAGCAAAAGAAGGAAGGAACACACCCAAGACCATCCCTATAACAAGGAGATGGCAAAGAGAATTTAAATGGGCAGTAAAGCAGCAAGGAAGAATCATAAAACCATGACAGCAATCAGCTTGCCATAAGTGACAGAAACACAGACTGTGCTTATGGACTATGGGCTTCAAAGGCATTTTCTGCCTGGAAAAACAGGACCAGCACTGACTGACAGTGTGGTTCCAGTATGAAAAGCCAATCTTGGCTCTCCAGGGATTCCTGCTGCCTGTGAAGGCAAGCTGGGCTGCTGGGCATTCCTGCCTGCAGCCAGCAGGCCATGTTCTGCCCTCTGGGGTTCACAGACACAGCACACATGCATTTTCTAGCACACTGATATCATCAACCCCTGAGCACCAAAATGCTCTCCAAAAGTCTAAACCAGATGATTTGGACTCCCTCCTGTCTCTTCCCACCAGCCCACTCTTGGCACAAGCCTCATTTGAGAAAATGTCTCCCATGACTGAAATTCCAATGGTCTCAAGTTTTCCTCTTTACAGTGGAACACAACTGCTGACATTTTTCAACTTTTTCCCTCTCAGCTCTCTTGGGAAACTGCAAAACAATCTCAATTTCTTCAAGTGAAGGTGGAAGCGTCCAGGAGCACATGGCTTTGGATGTGCTGTCGTTCTCCAAAGGGAAAGCAGAGCACCGTGTTGCTTTTGGAAAAGATGAGCAGAGCTAGAGGAAGCTGAGCAGGAGCCTCAAGTGGCACCTAAAGGCCTCTCACTGCTTCTGCTCCATCACTCTGATTGCAGGGCTCTTTCAGAACACGGTTCCTGCAGTGCCAATGCCATTTAAGAGAAGTGACTCCAGCATAAAGTGCAGAAGGCTCAGCCTCTGAGCTTTGGCTGTGACCTGCACAAAGGGAGCCAAACTGGCTGAGAGAAGCAGAGATTCCTACCAGGAGCCAAGATTAACCAAGGAGACACAGGGTGTGCTGTAGAGCCAAGGCAAAGCATGAGAGCAGGTAAGAACTGTACAGCCCTCAACATTCCTGTCAATCCAGAGCTTTCAAGAGAAGGAAAACCTCTTTTGGGATAGACACCATCAACACCTGGCCAAAATCAGGGGACAATTCCCAGCAAAGGAAGATTTCCACCACCTTGCAGAACAAGGTGCTGAGATATTTCCTTCTGCATGTGCTGCAGCAGATAACTTGCTTTGCTGTACACTGGAAGAATGACAGCACTCTCCTCTTCTAGCACAGTGTTAAAGCTTCATGTGCCAGCACTTACCTTGTCCTTATTCATGAGAGACAGCACCATTTCAGAGACCTCCCGAGCGACGAAGTTCTGAAATACCAGCTCTGGTGGGGAAACCCCAAACCAGCTCTGTTTCGGGGCAGCTGACGGCAGCTGGAGAGGAGAGACAGCAGGGAGAGCTTCAGCTGCTGTGAGGAAGGTTCATGCAGGAGAATCTTCCACTGATCCCCAGTGAAGTACAGACTCTGAGGGAGCACGTCTGCCCAGCCCACACTGGGCAAACAGTGGCTCACCCACCTCTGCTCTGAGCTGATCCACAGCTGCTGGGCCACACAGAGCAGGCTCAAGCCAAGCTGCTCTTTTGGCATGGATTTTTCCAGGTTTCCTTCTCCAGAATGTCAGGCTGCACTTTCCTAAAACACAGCCCTGTGCCCGTGTGGTCACAGAGCTCTGGGGCACTGACTGAGCACTCATGGAGCAAGTAAAACCCATGAATTTACATTAGACTCCATGGGAAAGGATTTTGGAATGTCCTTTACTCTGAGACAGGGAAACCGAGGCCCACACAACTGCGAATATCTTTTTTGCTCTAGAACTTAGACATCAGTAAGAAGAGCACAGGCCCAGAGGAGGTGTGAGAGATGAGGTGACATTTGGCTGAAGCCAAAAGTTTATGAAGCAAAAGAATGTAATTTCTTGGTTCTGTGTGTTGTTTGTGGTTTGGATTTGTTCAGGTTGGTTTGTTGAGTGTCACAGTCAGAGGGATGGGGTTGAAGACCTGACCAAAAAGAAGGAGGATGAGAGGAGAGGGGACAGAAAAGTTGGTGCTCAGTAGAGAGTGGAAGCACCTGAGTACCCATCCAATGGCAAAGGTCACAGGGACCGCCCCAGCCGGGTACGAGGGGGATACAAAGATTGCCATTTTCTCAGAGGGTGTGTGTGTGTGCTTGGCTCTCAGGGAGGGAGACATGCCCGGCTCAGCTGAATCGTTACTAAGAAACACTTTTCTTTTGCTCTGATGATTTTGTTCCTTTTCATTGTATGTAAAAGTTAGTACGTTTCAAACAGAGGGAAAAGCAAAAATAAAAAGACAAATGAGCTGAAAATAAAAAGACAAGTGAGGTGAATGCTGAATGAGGATAAGTTTCAGTTATTTTCTCAGCAACTTGGGTAAAAGTAGAGTTGGTATCTCCTTTTTCCATGAGCTTTAAATGGGTGCTTTCTTGTCATTACTGCGATCTTATTTAATGTCATTGTAGAGGCACATCTGGAATGACACAACAACAGCAAATGCTTCTGGAGCAGAGACATTGTTTGGAGAAAACTCTGCCCTGCTTTGTCTGCCACACTGCTGTCACTGCAGAGACACAAGCAGGTCTCCTCTGTGACTTCACAGCAGACACATTCTGCTGAAGGGAGTGGCTGCAGCACACTGTCCCTTAGCTGTGCCCTTCCCTGAGGTGTTCCCAAGGCTCCTCTCCAGGACAATCCTTTACTTGGATTGTGTTCTGTGTCTCTTGCTGCCAATTTCCTGCTCAACAGCCCACCTCAGTCACCTACCCATTTGGACTGTGCTTTATACCGAGCTAGTCCTGCCAGAAAAGCAGCTTTAAACACACCTCTAAGTAGGCGCTGATCCAGACAAAGCACATCCATTCCCCTCTGCCCAGGGCCAGTCCCCTGTACATCTGGCAGCCTGAAAAATCCAACACCCCGTCAGGGTCCAACACATTGTTCCAGCCCAAAGAAGTAATGCAATTTGTTCTGTTAAATCTGAAGTAATTCCTGCAGATCCTTGTCCTTCAAAGGCCAACGCTGCCACTCTGGAGGGAATCTTGTGACCCCAAGCATTTGATGGTGGCCACACCAAAGCAAGAGGTGGCTCCTCCAGCAGGAGAATGGCAAAGGGCAATTTTGGGCCTCTGTGTCCCCAGCCTTCCTCCCATTGTTTTAGCAATGGCAGCTGCACTCAAGCACACCCCAGCAGCTTCAGCAGAGGGTATTTGTGTTGGCTTAGTGCAGATCAGGACTCCCAGTCCACCCCTCCCAGCACTTGGCAATGACAGCAGGACTTGGACACTGAGGTATTTTGCTGCAGGCAAGCCTGTCACAAGCACACACCCTCTTCAAACTTCATGTGAAACAGAAAGGAAAAGAGCAGGAAAAGGCTACCTTCGGGCGAGTCTCACTCCTGTCTAGAAATGGGCCAATTCTGGGCAGAATACTCCCCCCAGTGCTGGCCTCCTTCTTCCTGCTGAGAAACTTCTCCCTCTGAAACTTAGAGGGAAGCAGCTGAAAGGCAAAAATACACCAGCTAGAGCCTCAGAGATGTGCTTTTTCAGAAAGGCTTTTCTTGAACGAGTGGCACTGGTGAATAACTTGTGATCACAGCCACTAGGACAGCCCTGGGAGCCCTGGAAGTTTCCTGCTGAAATACTTAGCATCAGTCAAATAATAAGACAGAGTGGAACACACATAGTCCAGCCACATGGCTCTGTCCCATTGGCTTCTCCGTGGCTGGATGGGACATGGGTTGGGATTTCTGCTCTTTGGGCATTTGTTTCCTCTTACGTTTCTTTGGATTGAGGCAGTGACCTTTCCAGAGAATGGGGAGGAGCTCTCAGAACTGCCTGAACTCCATCCCTGCACAGCACTCAGAACTCACAGCAAGGAGGTATTGCTGCTGGCTGAGTCCAAGAGATGAAAGAAAACAAAGTTGAACCAAGAGTGAGGTGCACAGGAATGTCTCTAGGTTTTAGTTCTCCCTGTTGATTGTTTTCTCTGTCTGGGCTGACAGAGCCCTCCACAGAAGAAAACAGAGGCATCTCCTTGACAGAGCCTCAGCAGTGGGGCATCTTCAGCCAAGGGAGCTGCAGACAGCAAGGGGCCTTTGTGGCCCTGGCTCCAGTGCTGCCTGTAGGGCTGGATCTGTGCCCACACAGGAGCTAGGAGAGAACAGCTGCTTTGGAAGCTCTTCCAGCTGGGACCAGCCGTGGCTCTCAAGGCTTTGGGCAGAGTATGAACTTCTCCCCGCCACATGCCCAGGTGCCCAAGGGCAAGATGGTCAGAGCAGCACAGGTGAGTGCCCAGCCTGACAGAAGGAATTCCTGTGGCAAAGGGAAAGGGACAGAACACATGCCCAGGCCTTCAGCTGTACATTGGTTTCACTTGGCTCCGCTGGCACAGCCAGGTAAGACACAGCTGAAGCATCCCACAGTGTTCCCTATTGCACCAGGACAGCCCCAGCAACAGCAGCACAGCACAAAGGGCTGGGGAGGGGCTCTGCAGCTTCACAGCACTGCTGGACAACAGGGGCAGGGAGAGCAGGGACACCAGGGCAGTGCCAGCCTTAACACAGCCCCAGTGGGTACTCACAGTAAAAGACTTCAGTCCTTTCCTGGACAAAAGACGAGGTGTTGTGGTCTTTTCTGGGAATCCAGACGCCATTTCCAAGGGAGGATGTCGCAGATGACTTACAATGCCTCAACAAAACTGGAAGGAGCAACAATGGAACTCTGAAAATCCAGAACCCAATTCATGGTACATTCAAGGCATATACTGGTGCTAAAAATGTTACATTACTTGAAAGTAGCTAAGTGCTTGTTTGGTGTAAATAGCTAGTATAGTTAGACCTCTAGTTGGACTTTATTTGAACTATATGGCTACTTTGTGCAATTCACAGATGGATCATACTGAAACCTGGGGCTCAAAAGCTGAACATTAATAAGAGTTGGAACAGACAAAGTCGTAGCTTAAATATTACTTAAAAATAGCTAAAGTGGGCCTCCTCTTCTTTAGGCTAAAGCACCCCTGCTCTCTCAGCTGGTCCTCACAGCTGAGAGACTAATGAGAGACTGGAATGTTATGGCTAATGGCTTAAATGTCATTATAAAGGACTTTCTGCCCATTGTGACAAAACTGCATAAAGAAGCTGCGACCACTCAAGCCCACCCTTCCCTGAAAATGCCTCCTGACTGGAACTTGGCACTGTGAGTTAAGATGCCTAAGGGAACTTGAGACAAGATCAAGGTGACACTACTGTCCCATTAGCTCAGGTCTGGGGAGAAGTAAACAAAGCTGAGGAGTAAATCCTATCTACAACAAAGCCAAACCCAGCAGCTGTCCTGAAAATCAGCCCTGTTTGGGTTCAGGCTGGGGAAGTCATACCCACAGACTCTTCTGCTGAGGCCAGGTTTGCACACAAATCTCCCAGCAAAGACCTCCACAGTGCCTCCAGACCCATTCCTGAAGCCTTGCACCAGATGACTGCAGGGCATGCAAACTAACAGAACAAATCTGAAAATCCAGAACCCAACTCATGGCAGACTCGAAGGATATACGGGTGCTAAAGATTTTGTCTTATTTGACAGTAGCAAGAGATAGACTCCAACTTGCCCCACCCCAGGGAGGTACCTGGGCAGTCCCACCTTGCCCAAATCTGCATTAATCCATTGGAGTTTTACATTTTGCCAGACCTCACCACAGAGAAGACCAGAAGAGGATTTAATGGTATGCTGATGGCATCCATGGAATGGTGATATTTTCTACTAAATCTGTCTCTGTCACTCTCTTTCTCCACCCCTTCCCAACCCCCATCCCCCTCTCACTTTTTCTTTTCTTTCTCTCTCTTTCTTCCTCACATTTACTGTTCTATAAAATCCAGACTATTGACTTTGGCATATGGTCTCATTTGCACCTCAATACAGAGGCATCCCCCTAATAATTTTAATCACCAGATGATAAAAACCCACTGAAACTTGAACAGAACTTATTCACCTTTAAGCAGTTTAAACAATTATTATAGAAAAAAAATGCATAGACTAGTATATTTAGAAGATGTTGCATTTCTTCAGTGAAAAAAAGCACAATCAGTAGAGCATTTACTGTTCATCCTTTCAGGTGTACATGTCACTGAACTACTGCGCCAGAAGACTGGCATGATCACATCCTGTATTTCCCTTTGGCATTCTCTTTCAGAGCACACATGAAACAAAACCAAAAAGTTCAACTTTAGTCAGTCTTTACCTTCAAATGAAATTCAGGACTCCCTAGCAGAGACCGATGCTCTGCACGCTGAGGAAC